>NW_025745770.1:131328-398663 GCF_021184085.1 Oncorhynchus gorbuscha | reverse complement strand
TTTTAATACACTGCTGAATGACTGTTTTAATGCACTGCTGAATGTGGAATAACTCCTGTTTTAATACACTGCTGAATGACTGAATTAGAATAACTCCTGTTTTAATACACTGCTGAATAACGGGAATAACCTGTTTTAATACACTGCTGAATGACTACGGGAATAACTCCTGTTTTAATACACTGCTGAATGACTTAGAAAGTGGAATAACTCCTGTTTTAATACACTGCTGAATGACTTAGAAAGTGGAATAACTCCTGTTTTAATACACTGCTGAATGACTACGGGAATAACTCCTGTTTTAATACACTGCTGAATGACTTAGAAAGTGGAATAACTCCTGTTTTAATACACTGCTGAATGACTACGGGAATAACTCCTGTTTTAATACACTGCTGAATGACTTAGGAAGTGGAATAACTCCTGTTTTAATACACTGCTGAATGACTTAGAAAGTGAATAACTCCTGTTTTAATACACTGCTGAATGACTTAAGTGGAATAACTCCTGTTTTAATACACTGCTGAATGACTACGGAATAAGGAAGTGGAATAACTCCTGTTTTAATACACTGCTGAATGACTTAGAAAGTGGAATAACTCCTGTTTTAATACACTGCTGAATGACTTAGAAAGGAATAACTCCTGTTTTAATACACTGCTGAATGACTTAGAAAGTGGAATAACTCCTGTTTTAATACACTGCTGAATAATACACTGCTGACTCCTGTTTTAATACACTGCTGAATGTGGAATAACTCCTGTTTTAATACACTGCTGAATGACTTAGAAAGTGGAATAACTCCTGTTTTAATACACTGAATGACTGAATAACTTAGGAAGTGGAATAACTCCTGTTTTAATACACTGCTGAATGACTTAGGAAGTGGAATAACTCCTGTTTTAATACACTGCTGAATGACTAATGACTTAGGAAGTGGAAAAGTGCCTAATTAAAGTGCCTCAGCTCACGTTGTCTGTGGATTGGTTGCATTTGATCTCCACCATATGTCTCCACTGGGGATCTCCAGCCTCAGCAGTTTAGTTTCCATCACACAGCTACTTTCTCACTTGAGATCTCCAGATACTCTTCCCCAAGGGACCCCACACCCCAAAACTGTGTGTGTGTGTGTGTGTGTGTGTGTGTGTGTGTGTGTGTGTGTGTGTGTGTGTGTGTGTGTGTGTGTGTGTGTGTGTGTGTGTGTGTGTGTGTGTGTGTGTGTGTGTGTGTGTGTGTGTGTGTGTGTGTGTGTGTGTGTGTGTGTGTGCATGATCTCACCTGAGAGAGGAGTTAGGTAATAAACTCATGTATATATATAGCCTCAGGCTCCCTCAAAATCAAACAGTCTACTCCAGTATTTTCCTGAGAAATACATGTTTGTGTGATGTAACTGTGGTAAATTTGATAGATTTCTCAGGTGGTCCTGGGCCGAAAATTCTGTCGACCACCTAGCAAGCTAGAATTGATCATTTACAAATAAAAGACACTATCATGTCAACAATTTGCATATTTAGCTTTAGCTCGCTAACGTTAGCTAGTTTAAATAAAGACATTGGGCATCTTGTGGGATGTATGTAGTGTAGCTTCAGTACATGATGCTATTGTTAGATTTCTTTTGAGTACAAAACAGTCCGAATACAGAAAATGTTAGCTAGCTAGCTATGTAGCCTTGTTAGTTAAATTGAAAATTGAAAATAACATAGCTAGTAGGCTAAAAATACAACCCAACACTTACCTAACATTACCAGTCCATGAGAACGGTAGACATTTCGGTCTCACTCATCCATCTTAAAAAATTAATCCCAACGTTTATCCGGTTTCTGGATTTGTTTAAATGTATTTTAGTTAACTAGGCAAGTCAGTTAAGAACAAATTCTGATTTACAATCCTAAACCTGCAGCAATCCTCTTCCATTAAATGAACCCTAAACACTACAGCAACCCTCCTCTTTATGAACCCTAAACACTACAGCCACCCTCCTCTTCATGAACCCTAAACACTACAGCAACCCTCCTCTTCATGAACCCTAAACACTACAGCAACCCTCCTCTTCATGAGCCCTAAACACTACAGCAACCCTCCTCTTCATGAGCCCTAAACACTACAGCAACCCTCCTCTTCATGAGCCCTAAACACTACAGCAACCCTCCTCTTCATGAACCCTAAACACTACAGCAACCCTCCTCTTCATGAATCCTAAACACTGCAGCAACCCTCCTCTTCATGAACCCCAAACACTACAGCAACCCTCCTCTTCATGAACCCTAAACACTACAGCAACCCTGCTCTTCATGAGCCCTAAACACTACAGCAACCCTCCTCTTCATGAACCCTAAACACTACAGCAACCCTCCTCTTCATGAACCCTAAACACTACAGCAACCCTCCTCTTCATGAGCCCTAAACACTACAGCAACCCTTCTCTTCATAGGCCTAAACACTACAGCAACCCTCTGTTTTTGAACCCTAAACATTAAAGCAACCCTCCTCTTCATGAACCCTAAACACTGCAGCAATCCTCCTCTTCATGAACCCGAAACACTACAGAAACCCTCTGTTTTTGAACATGTGGAATGGTTTTATAAGTGTCATACTATTGTCAGGATTTGGCCAGGGTTGTTCCGGTTTTTGGTCACTAGATGCCTCCATTGTGCCTTTTGACCTTTTGTTTTCCCTTGATCCCCATTATTATTTGCACCTGTGCCTTGTTTCCCCTGATTGTATGTTAGCACCCAGCCCTAGTACTCTGTGAACTCTTGTTGATCCCGGTGGACTCTCTTGTGGAATTCTGTTTTTTGTTCTTGTTTGTTTGTTTTTGAGCATCTTTTGAGGCTTTTTGTGCTTTACCTTCCACCTTGTGGATTTACCTTTTTTGTCTTGGAGGATTACCTTTGTTCTTGTGGAATTCCTTTTGAGGTTGTGGAGTTACATGTTTTCCTGAAGAACTTCACTTTTTACTTCATTAAATACACCGTCTCAAGTACTGCTGTGTCTGCCTCATCTTCTGGGTTCTGCCGACTATTCGTGGCTCAGTTGGTTAAGTGACTGTTTCTCACTCCGGAGACCCGGGTTCGTAACCGGGTCCTGACAACTATGGATCATTTAGCTATTTGGAATTTTAGGACCCCTTTAGGTATTAAAAATAAATATTTAATCAGTATTTTTTTAAAGAAAGCCTATAAAAACTCATTGAATAACACATTCATAAATGGCAAAAACTACAGTCAGAAAGTAAATAATGAGAAACACTATGTTGAAGTGTCTGTCCTAAATCTAGGAGATATAAAAAAAACTCAGGAAACGAAAGAAACCTCAGGAAACATATTTAACCCCTTTTTTTTGTGGTAGGCACATAACTTCCTTCATGTGTCCATTTGTCTTTTGATGCGGTACCGGTTACTTTCAGATGAGTCCCGTGACACTTGTGGGGGTCATAGAGCAAAATGGAATGAGTATCTCCCCTTTCCATAGAGGGGTCATAATAGTTTCTAGGTCAAACCGTTCGGACGCTACCAAACAGACGTTGGCACATCAACGGTACCGACTTCATCGTGTTCGTCAGAACATTATCCTGTTGGTGAGAGTCTCATCTTTCCATAGAGGGGTCATAATAGTTTCTAGGTCAAACCGTTCGGACGCTACCAAACAGACGTTGGCACATCAACGGTACCGACTTCATCGTGTTCGTCAGAACATTATCCTGTTGGTGAGAGTCTCATCTTTCCATAGAGGGGTCATAATAGTTTCTAGGTCAAACCGCTCGGACGCTACAGAAGTTTTCGTGAGAAAAACGATTTTCAGGATGTCTTGTGTTATGACAAACACCGCTCTTGCTCTGCCACCTTTCACCACAGAAGAGGAAGTGCGACACTGGCGGATGTGGTGGATTGAGACAGGTATCTCTAGTTTAAACTGATGGATTTGGATGGGGAAGTTTTTGTTATGTAATTTAGGATTGATGCACCTGTGTGTCAATCAACTCTAAGGGTGTTAAATGAACCCTAAACATTGCAGTAGCCTTCTACTTCCACAGGAGCCATTTTGTATCAGAATGCTCATCACATATCAATTATATATGATGAGGTGCAAAGCTTCCAATTATCAGGAGATATTTCTCCTGTATAGATCAGATATGGTTTATAGAACCTTTGTGTATTAAACTTCCTGGTTTAGACGGCCTGTTAGCAAGTTTCTAAAGGGAGTGAGTGGGAGTTCTCCTCTCTCTTCATAAACCCTGTAGGAGGGAAGGTACACACACACACACCACACACACACCCCACACACACACAAATACACACACACCCTCCCCTCACACAAACACAAAAACGCACACACACACACACACACACACACACACACACACACACACACACACACACACACACACACACACACACACACACACACACACACACACACACACACACACACACACACACACACACACACACACACACACACACACACACACACACACACACACACACACACACACACACACAGGGCGGTGGCTGAGAGCTGTACTATCACAGCTTTTCTTTCTGGGGTCATGCAAAGCCTCTGGGCATTTTCACTGTAGGAATGTAGAAGACTATGATACTAGATGGTTATAAACAACCTCCATGAGGAAGACAGTTGGTGAGATGGTTGATGATACTAGGTGGTTATAAACAACCTCCATGAGGAAGACAGTTGATGAGATGGTTGATGATACTAGGTGGTTATAAACAACCTCCATGAGGAAGACAGTTGATGAGATGGTTGATGATACTAGGTGGTTATAAACAACCTCCATGAGGAAGACAGTTGATGAGATGGTTGATGATACTAGGTGGTTATAATCAACCTCCATGAGGAAGACAGTTGATGAGATGGTTGATGATACTAGATGGTTATAAACAACCTCCATGAGGAAGACAGTTGATGAGATGGTTGATGATACTAGGTGGTTATAAACAACCTCCATGAGGAAGACAGTTGATGAGATGGTTGATGATACTAGGTGGTTATAAACAACCTCCATGAGGAAGACAGTTGATGAGATGGTTGATGATACTAGGTGGTTATAAACAACCTCCATGAGGAAGACAGTTGATGAGATGGTTGATGATACTAGGTGGTTATAAACAACCTCCATGAGGAAGACAGTTGATGAGATGGTTGATGATACTAGATGGTTATAAACAACCTCCATGAGGAAGACAGTTGATGAGATGGTTGATGATACTAGGTGGTTATAAACAACCTCCATGAGGAAGACAGTTGATGAGATGGTTGATGTTTCTGTGAAGATAAAGACTAGCAAGTTATGCAATCTGAGTTTTATGTAAATTAAAAATGGATTTAATTGTGTTCATCTGGTGTGTCTTGGAAACTGCACCTGAAAAGAATCAGTTTCCGCATAGTTCTCAGTTTCTGCCCCTGCCAATAACTATCTCAATAATGTATCTACAGATGTAGGATCTTAATCTGATCACTCTGTTGCAGGAGAACTTTCTTACAATGCAGGAAATGTAAAACATCTAGTGTATTTGAGGTTAAAAAGGCTTCTGAAGTTTGTCATTTCCACCTTTAAATTTCAGACTTGATTTTTTTCTTACGAAAAATGTACCAACCCCTACAAAAATGTACCAACCCCTACAAAAATGTACCAACCCCTACAAAAATGTACCAACCCCTACAAAAATGTACCAACCCCTACAAAAATGTACCAACCCCTACAAAAATGTCCATTGATTGGAATCCTCATAATAATTCACATTTTCTGTTGCTGCAGGATTATTTTCTTGCTGTAGCAATCTGTTTCAAATTAAATGTAGCAGTCATTCAATTAAATGGAAGGTATTATTCAATGTATCATCGACAATACTGACTGACATATACCTCATTCTTAACTACTTTGCGTAATTTGGTTGTTTTGCCATTACCCATTTGCTCTAGCACTCCAACCTGCTAAAGGTGCAGTCCTTTAACAGAGCAGCTCAGTAGGCAGCGACTGCTCGTTTCAACACAGAACATTATTTATGAACAAAGGAGCAGATACTGACCTGGTAAACAGGAGTGATGCGAGCGCAGTGTTGACTGATGGACTGATGGTAGTGACGTGGCCTGGCCTGCCCTCAGGGCTGCTGGAGCTCCACGCTACTCCTAGTGGAGGCTTTATGTGACTGGGGGAGAGAGAGAGAGAGAGAGAGAGAGAGAGAGAGAGAGAGAGAGAGAGAGAGAGAGAGAGAGAGAGAGAGAGAGAGAGAGAGAGAGAGAGAGAGAGAGAGAGAGAGAGAGAGAGAGAGAGAGAGAGAGAGAGAGAGAGAGAGAGAGAGAGAGAGAGAGAGAGAGAGAGAGAGAGAGAGAGAGAGAGAGATTAAATGCATGTGTGTATACAGATCTAGGATCTTAAATTTGAGCCAGTTTGCTACAGCAGGAAAATAATCCTGCAGCAACTGGAAATGTGGATTATAATCAATGGGCATTTTTGCAAGGGAAAATCATGTCCAAAATTTCAACGTGGCGATTACAAACCTCAGAAGCCTTTTTAAACCAGAAATAAACTACATGTTTTACATTTCCATTTCTCCTGCAACAGGGTGGTCAAATGAAGATTATACATACAGTATGTATGTATGTTGGCCTGTATAGATTTCATAATATCCTCTGTGACAGCCGATCACCCAGAGAGATCTTCAGAATGTCCTCTGTGACAGCCAATCACCCAGAGAGATCTTCAAAATGTCCTCTGTGAAAGAACAATCCCTCTCTGACTACACAGCTCTGACATCTCCTCTCATTACAGCTCTGCACAGCTCTGACATCTCCTCTCATTACAGAACAATCCCTCTCTGACTACACAGCTCTGACATCTCCTCTCATTACAGAACAATCCCTCTCTGACTACACAGCTCTGACATCTCCTCTCATTACAGAACAATCCCTCTCTGACTACACAGCTCTGACATCTCCTCTCATTACAGAACAATCCCTCTCTGACTGCTCTGACATCTCCTCTCATTACAGAACAATCCTCTCTGACTACACAGCTCTGACATCTCCTCTCATTACAGAACAATTTCTCTGACTACACAGCTCTGACATCTCCTCTCATTACAGAACAATCCCTCTCTGACTACACAGCTCTGACATCTCCTCTCATTACAGAACAATCCCTCTCTGACTGCACAGCTCTGACATCTCCTCTCATTACAGAACAATCCCTCTCTGACTACACAGCTCTGACATCTCCTCTCATTACAGAACAATCCCTCTCTGACTACACAGCTCTGACATCTCCTCTCATTACAGAACAATCCCTCTCTGACTGCACAGCTCTGACATCTCCTCTCATTACAGAACAATCCCTCTCTGACTACACAGCTCTGACATCTCCTCTCATTACAGAACAATCCCTCTCTGACTACACAGCTCTGACATCTCCTCTCATTACAGAACAATCCCTCTCTGACTGCACAGCTCTGACATCTCCTCTCATTACAGAACAATCCCTCTCTGATACACAGTTGACATCTCCTCTCATTACAGAACAATCCCTCTCTGAGACAGCTCTGACATCTCCTCTCATTACAGAACAATCCCTCTCTGACTACACAGCTCTGACATCTCCTCTCATTACAGAACAATCCCTCTCTGACTGGCTCTGGAGATGACAGGGGAGCAGGAGAAGATATTTATGTGACTGCTACCTCTAGTTATGTTATAGCTACCTCTAGTTATATAATGGATGGAAAGACTTTTCATTGGATGTTCCATCTTCCAGGATCACCACTCATTCAATGAAGGAGAGGAAGATGTTCAAATAGTGAGACACAGATAAGAGTGCAGGATGGATGGATGGATGGATGGATGGATGGATGGATGGATGGATGGATGGATGGATGGACAAAGGGGAATAATTAAACTCCCTCGTGGAGTTTTTGATCAACATCACAAGGAAACGTTGCAGAAGAACATAGAATTACTGCAAAAACAAAATGCTTCCATTTGATGGAATCCAATCCAGGAAGGAGGGCAGTTTGTCACTTGGACTGAAGGTGAGATCAGGTCACTGTAACACATCTTTAATAATGGTTACATCTGTACTCTATGAATGAATTAAACACTGTGTGGTTGAGGCACAAACAACAATTACCGCTCCAAAATCCCCCCTTCACCAGTTACACTATATCTCAGGGTGACTTACTGCTGAATAAATATACCCTTTCCCAGCTGTGACAATGCATCTCTCATCTCTCCACCCTGATTGGCTTAACAGTAAGTGAAGAGCGAGGAGAAACCAAATCTGACCGATGAGTGAGAAGAGTGTTCAGCTCAACTCCAGTTATATCTACTGTATGTGATGCAGTGCTTCAACCACTGAAGCCCTCCAGGTCTCCACCATCCCAGCTTACCTGAATGGGTTTCATCCAGTATTTAAAGACTCCCTTTGGTCCCATTCCACACGGTAGAACTGCCTTAAACCAGGTAAGGATGATCGCTTTCATCTGTTGGGATGTTCCTGTTTAATAGGCTGACAGAGAACTTCCTGGTTATTTCCTCACGGTTATTCAACAGCTCAGCTGAGTACATTGGATTGACCTACTGCTAGGAGCGCTGGCGCATCATTTCGGCATTATTGGTGGTATGAGTTACTATAGTTACATGGAGGTGAACTGCGTCCTGGGAAAGGGACATGTACTAGCGGCTGCACTCGGAGAGCTGGTACAGAACAGTCAATTAGATCTGAATTAACGGGTGGGAGGAACTAGGAGTTTATTACTTTCACCATCTTGGTTTGTATGAAAACGGAAAAGTCCACCTGTAACAGAGGGACGATATGGCGTTGTGGGAAAACAGAATAAATCCACCCTTATTTAATAAAAATACACATCTAAACTGTTATTTAATTTAAAAAATACATTTCCCACTGTTATTTAACAAGAAATCAAATCAAATCAAATCAAATCAAATTGTATTTGTCACATACACATGGTTAGCAGATGTTAATGCGAGTGTAGCGAAATGCTTGTGCTTCTAGTTCCGACAATGCAGTGATAACCGACAAGTAATCTAACTAACAATTCCAAAACTACTGTCTTATACACAGTGTAAGGGGATAAGGAACATGTACATAAGACATAACCCCACTGTTATTTAATAAAAGCACTCTGCTCCGGTTCACCCAGATGGTTTGGTTATGATCAGCAAGAGATTTCAAACGAAAGCATGTGGTCATGGTCAAACACAACATGGACCCATTTAGGTCATTTCAACAAACCAGCCATGAGGGACATCCCCAACTGTAATGGCTTCTCCTGCTTGATATCGATTGAAGATATTATGTAATATCACATCATAGCTCACTTTGTGCACCACTAATGACTGAATGACAGTGGATGGTCAACCCTTTACAGGATACCAGTGACTTCTCCCTAGGAGGCACTTCCTGCTATTGGTTTCACTCTATATAATGTCACTTCTCCTTCCGCAGCCTCCCCCATGTGAATCTCCACTGGAAACACAGCTTCCCTGTAACCCTACAACTTCAGTGCTTGCAGATCTGAATGAACTGGATGGAGCCTTCTCCATTTAGTTAGTGTACGCCTATCTGCCCCACTGCAGACCTACATATGTGACTGGGTTTAAATCCATCTGTGTGTCACACGACTGTGTTAGGCCCATTGAGCTAGAGACTAGACATTAGCTCTGGAAACGAATAAGGCTTCAGGTCTCAGGCATGTTGACTCATCACTAGAGTTTCATTGAACCACCTTCATCACATAGACACCAAAGTGTTAACAGACAGCTGGTTCAAAGATAGCTTTTTTCCCCCCACCAGGTATAAGAAGTCTGAATGTTATTTCCCAGCATACACTGTGGTTGTTTCGACCTCTGTTTACACCCCTCATTGAGCATCCTATGGCATCTGTCGGCTGAAGTGATGACTGAGTTTTGAAAAGTGTATAAACCACAGGGACACAAAGGCTGCAGATTGATCATTGGAATGGATTAGTGAGTGGGGGTGGGGTTCGCTCCGAGGGGATTTGAGGTGAAATTGAGTTGCATTGCTGGTGTAGCAAAGCAATTTTTGACAGGAGGAATAGCTGTGAGAGTGAAAGAGTGGTGATATTTCATTTTCATGAGTGTGATCAGTGCAGCAGAGCAATTAGCGACAGTCGTGTTTCAGCGTATAGAGCCATCGACTCGCTAAGTGAAAAGAGAGTATCAACAGCAATACTTGGTACCCATGTGAGAATATGGTCAAATGTAAACAGAACCTTGTTGGCATATTAGTTTCATTAGTAGACTGGTTCTATGTTGGCATCCTGGTTTCATTAGTAGACTGGTTCTATGTTGACATCCTAGTTTCATTAGTAGACTGGTTCTATGTTGACATCCTGGTTTCATTAGTAGACTGGTTCTATGTTGACATCCTAGTTTCATTAGTAGACTGGTTCTATGTTGACATCCTAGTTTCATTAGTAGACTGGTTCTATGTTGACATATAGGGTTTCATTAGTAGACTGGTTCTATGTTGACATCCTGGTTTCATTAGTAGACTGGTTCTATGTTGACATCCTAGTTTCATTAGTAGACTGGTTCTATGTTGACATATAGGGTTTCATTAGTAGACTGGTTCTATGTTGACATCCTAGTTTCATTAGTAGACTGGTTCTATGTTGACATCCTAGTTTCATTAGTAGACTGGTTCTATGTTGACATATAGGGTTTCATTAGTAGACTGGTTCTATGTTGACATCCTGGTTTCATTAGTAGACTGGTTCTATGTTGACATCCTAGTTTCATTAGTAGACTGGTTCTATGTTGGCATCTTAGGTTAGGTTCATTAGTAGACTGGTTCTATGTTGACATCCTAGGTTTATTAGTAGACTGGTTCTATGTTGACATCCTAGTTTCATTAGTAGACTGGTTCTATGTTGACATCCTGGTTTCATTAGTAGACTGGTTCTATGTTGACATATAGGGTTTCATTAGTAGACTGGTTCTATGTTGACATCCTGGTTTCATTAGTGACTGGTTCCTGGTTTCATTAGTAGACTGGTTCTATGTTGACATCCTAGTTTCATTAGTAGACTGGTTCTATGTTGGCATCTTAGGTTAGGTTCATTAGTAGACTGGTTCTATGTTGACATCTCTTAGGTTCATTAGTAGACTGGTTCTATGTTGACATCCTAGTTTCATTAGTAGGTTCCATTTTGACAAACTACCATTATATCATTCCTACAACATGTCCAAACTTCTACAAAACAAACCCCAATAAATTCCAGAAAATGGAAAATAGAAGATGAAAGAAACAGACCTTGTCCATAAATACTATTTGCCTCTGGTTATTAGCCTATACCTTCACTGTGGCCTGGGTCCTCATTTATCACCCGTTCCTAAGCAAACATCTGTGTACTAACCATGCATGGGACCATTTTCATGCAAAGTGTGAGATTTATCAATATGAACTTTCACTTGAGTGTGTGAAAATGTATGCACAGCCATGGCCATGTGTATGCACAGCCGTGACCATGTGTATGCACAGCCGTGACCATGTGTATGCACAGCCATGACCATGTGTATGCACAGCCATGACCATGTGTATGCACAGCCGTGACCATGTGTATGCACAGCCGTGACCATGTGTATGCACAGCCGTGACCATGTGTATGCACAGCCGTGACCATGTGTATGCACAGCCGTGACCATGTGTATGCACAGCCGTGACCATGTGTATGCACAGCCGTGACCATGTGTATGCACAGCCGTGACCATGTGTATGCACAGCCATGACCATGTGTATGCACAGTGCCAAGTGGTGGAATAAGGGAACTGCTTGTCAAGTGTAGAATGGGGAAAATACACCCCCCCTCAGATTAATCGAGTCAATATGTCGGGGCATGGACTCTACAAGGTGTTGAAAGCGTTCCACAGGGATGCTGCCCCATGTTGACTCCAATGCTTCCCACAGTTGTGTCAAGTTGGCTGGATGTTGGCTGGATGTCCTTTGGACCATTCCTGACACACATGCGAAACTGTGAGTGTGAAAAATCCAACTGTGTTGTAGTTCTTGACACCAACCCTGTTCAAAGGCTAATAGGTATCTGACAGCTCTCAATGAGACAATGTTACATCAGCATCTGACAGCTCTCAATGAGACAATGTTACATCAGCATCTGACAGCTCTCAATGAGCCAATGTTACATCAGCATCTGACAGCTTTCAATGAGCCAATGTTACATCAGCATCTGACAGCTCTCAATGAGCCAATGTTACATCAGCATCTGACAGCTCTCAATGAGACAATGTTACATCAGCATCTGACAGCTCTCAATGAGCCAATGTTACATCAGCATCTGACAGCTCTTAATGAGACAATGTTAAATCAGGGGTTTCCTCACTATGATGCCATCAATGGGTTCCCAAATACAGACCCATAGAAAGCACCCACGACGCCATAAATACGAACGGACCAATAGAAGGCACCCACGACGCCATAAATCTGAACGGACCAATAGAAGGCACCCACGACGCCATAAATACGAACGGACCAATAGAAGGCACCCACAACGCCATAAATACGAACGGACCAATAGAAGGCACCCGCGACGCCATAAATACGAACGGACCAATAGAAGGCACCCCCAACGCCACAAATACGAACGGACCAATAGAAGGCACCCACGACGTCATAAATACGAACGGACCAATAGAAGGCACCCACAACGCCATAAATACGAACGGACCAATAGAAGGCACCCACAACGCCATAAATACGAACGGACCAATAGAAGGTACACACGGCGCCATAAATACAAACGGACCAATAGAAGGCACCCAGGCGCCCACTACGCCATAAATACGAACGGACCAATAGAAAGCACCCACGACGCCATAAATACAAACGGACCAATAGAAGGCGCCCGACTACGAACGGACGCCATAAATCTGAACGGACCAATAGAAGGCACCCACAACACCATAAACACGAACGGACCAATAGAAAGCACCCACAACACCATAAAAGCACCATCCCAAAACGAGTTGAACTGTGTGAACAGAAAAGGCTTCCACTCTTCATGTGCAGGTGATGTGATGATGAAAAGACGCTGCTGAATGTGGTGGCCAGGTGGAACGTACGACTTCATTCTGCAGAACAGCCATGTTGGCCTCTACACCTCCAGCAGGGAGCTGATGAGGATGGACGGCTTATTGCTGAGTGTTTCCGACTCAGTTTACCATTGCTAAAGCAACTTGAATTTTCCTAGTGGTCCTCTCTCTGTAGCTATGTTTTCATTTGGCTCACAAATGAATGAGCCAAAATAAAACATTTTGGTTGTACTCAACCTCTGACACCAGCACCTCTATTTCAGTCTCGGAAAATGTTATTTTTCTTAGCCCACAGGCTTTAAAGGGATGATTAGGGGCGTTTAGAAATGCAAACGGCCAAGGTTGTGCACGAGCACGGAGGCTGAGAACAATTTGTATTTTTCAACAGTTATCTCCTACCGGTGTGATTATGACACTCGTAGGATTGTTTGATAAATCACACTTTTTCTATGCATACGACCATTCAAAATTCCATTCGTAGGTAGTATTTTAGAATAGTTTCTACGCAATGTTGATAAATGAGGCCCCTAATACGTAAGATCCCCTCCATCTCGTTAGTGTAGATGCCCTTTAACGATGGACCAGAGCCGCAGCCTATTGAAAAAGTCTGTCTTTATTCATCTGCAGAAATGACTGTCAGAAACAGAGTGTGTTTGTTCACATCCATTATTTATAGAATATATAGGTTACCCCACTAGTTCAACTACTGACTCAAGGGACTGAATGCTCACATAACACCAATGTTACCATTCATCTGGCATCAGAGTCAATACACACATCCAGC
This sequence comes from Oncorhynchus gorbuscha, assembly GCF_021184085.1. Taxonomy (NCBI): domain Eukaryota; kingdom Metazoa; phylum Chordata; class Actinopteri; order Salmoniformes; family Salmonidae; genus Oncorhynchus; species Oncorhynchus gorbuscha. The sequence goes on along the minus strand of NW_025745770.1, from coordinate 384,778 downwards.
GATCTACGGTATATGTGCAGTGTTCTCTCATCTACAGGACCGTTTTCTGGTACATTCTGCTATTCTGCACTCATCCCAACCCCCCCAAACCGTAGCGGCTGACAGCCATAAATAACAGTGTCCGTACCAAATCAACACTGTAACCACAGCATGCCATTTCTATTCAGTTTCATTTTATAACTCCCTCTTTCAGGGTGAATTTATCAGCTGCAGAAGACTGGAATTGGCTATTTAATCCATTTGGGGATACGGGTAGGGGGGGAAGGGTGAGGGTAGGGGGTGAGGGTAGGGGGAAGGGTGAGGGTAGGGGGGTGAGGGTAGGGGGAAGGGTGAGGGTAGGGGGAGGTGAGGGTAGGGGGGGGGTAGGGGGGGAAGGGTGAGGGTAGGGGGAGGATGCGGGTAGGGGAGGGGGGCGGTAGGGGAGGAAGGGTGAGGGTAGGGGAGGAAGGGTGAGGGTAGGGGAGGGGGGTGCCGGTAGGGGAGGAAGGTTGAGGGTAGGGGGGGGGGCGGTAGGGGAGGAAGGGTGAGGGTAGGGGAGGAAGGTTGAGGGTAGGGGAGGAAGGGTGAGGGTAGGGGAGGAAGGGTGAGGGTAGGGGGGGGGTGCTGGTAGGGGAGGAAGGGTGAGGGTGGGGGGTGCCGGTAGGGGAGGAAGGTTGAGGGTAGGGGAGGAAGGTTGAGGGTAGGGGAGGAAGGGTGAGGGTAGGGGAGGAAGGGTGAGGGTAAGGGAGGAAGGGTGAGGGTAGGGGAGGAAGGGTGAGGGTAGGGGGGTGCCGGTAGGGGAGGAAGGGTGAGGGTAGGGGAGGAAGGGTGAGGGTAGGGGAGGAAGGTTGAGGGTAGGGGAGGAAGGGTGAGGGTAGGGGGGGGGGGGGGGATGCGGGTAGGGGAGGGGGGTGCCGGTAGGGGAGGAAGGGTGAGGGTAGGGGAGGAAGGGTGAGGGTAGGGGAGGGGGGGTGCCGGTAGGGGAGGAAGGTTGAGGGTAGGGGAGGAAGGGTGAGGGTAGGGGAGGGCGGGGGTGCCGGTAGGGGAGGAAGGGTGAGGGTAGGGGGGGTGGTGCCGGTAGGGGAGGAAGGTTGAGGGTAGGGGAGGGTGAGGGTAGGGGAGGAAGGTTGAGGGTAGGGGAGGAAGGGTGAGGGTAGGGGAGGAAGAGTGAGGGTAGGGGGGTGCTGGTAGGGGAGGAAGGGTGAGGGTAGGGGGGGGGGGTGCCGGTAGGGGAGGAAGGTTGAGGGTAGGGGAGGAAGGGTGAGGGTAGGGGAGGAAGGTTGAGGGTAGGGGAGGAAGGGTGAGGGTAGGGGAGGAAGGGTGAGGGTAGGGGAGGAGGGTTGAGGGTAGGGGAGGAAGGGTGAGGGTAGGGGAGGAAGGTTGAGGGTAGGGGGGAAGGGTGAGGGTAGGGGAGGAAGGGTGAGGGTAGGGGAGGAAGGTTGAGGGTAGGGGAGGAAGGGTGAGGGTAGGGGAGGAAGGGTGAGGGTAGGGGAGGAGGGTTGAGGGTAGGGGAGGAAGGGTGAGGGTAGGGGAGGAAGGTTGAGGGTAGGGGGAAGGGTGAGGGTAGGGGAGGAAGGTTGAGGGTAGGGGAGGAAGGTGAGGGTAGGGGAGGAAGGGTGAGGGTAGGGGAGGAAGGGTGAGGGTAGGGGAGGAAGGGTGAGGGTAGGGGAGGAACGGTGAGGGTAGGGGGAGGTGCCGGTGGAGGAGGAAGGGTGCGGGTAGGGGAGGAAGGGTGAGGGTAGGGGGGAGGTGCCGGTAGAGGAGGAAGGGTGAGGGTAGGGGGAAGGGTGAGGGCGAGCAGGAACCAGAGGCACAGTTTAGCCATTATATATCCCCATCTAGATTTGCTGGGTGTAAATGTTTAGATATTCATTTGGCCCCTATCAGAAATCCAGTTACTGTCTGTGTGTATATGTACTATAACTGCTGTAATTGACAGAGTTTCAGAGAGAAAAAAGGAAGACTGGTGCTCTAATTGCTTTGCTCTTTGGCTCTCCCGAGCAGAAATGTTTCAGACAGAACCACTGTTCATGTCACGGTACTTTGTGGCCTATTGATGTGGTATGATTGATTTACACCATGGCGAGATGCATTTTGTTAATCCTGTTACAGCCCTCAAATAAAATCTATGTAAATAAATCATTTGAAGATCAGCAACTGGTGTAGTTTAATAATATATATTTTTTCCAGATATTGGTTTATTCCTTCTGCGTTCTCTAATGTTTTCTAATCATATAACATTAAAGGGATACTTTGGGATTTTGGCAATGAAGCCCTTTATCTACTTCCCCAGAGTCAGATGAATGTGTAGATACCATTTGTATGTCTCTGTGTCCAGTACGACGGAAGTTAGAGGTAGTTTAGTGTTGGCACAATGACAGGAAGTCTCTGGGGATCTGGGTTAGGGTGCCATTTATGAAGAAAGGCTGAAAAGATGAACAGAAAGAAGAAAATGAGAGCCAGCGAGTGAGGGAGAAAGAGAGACAGTTAGAGAAGGTTCAAAAGGCCACCTGCCATCGGTGAGGAGGAAGAGGCGACAGAGAGCCTTGTTACAGAGAGCCTTAAAACGGGCAATCTGCAGTTGGTAAATCCATTTTTGGACATTTGAATTAACGATATACCCATTGATTCTTGAAGAAAATAATTCCAGAATTCTGCAGCTCATACTTATGTGGTTAGATTTCTCCTTGTCTGGTGATACCCCATCATACCCATCAGCCTTGTCTGGTGATACCCCTCATACCCATCAGCCTTGTCTGGTGATACCCCTCACACCCATCAGCCTTGCCTGGTGATACCCCTCACACCCATCAGCCTTGCCTGGTGATACCCCATCATACCCATCAGCCTTGTCTGGTGATACCCCTCACACCCATCAGCCTTGCCTGGTGATACCCCATCATACCCATCAGCCTTGTCTGGTGATACCCCTCACACCCATCAGCCTTGCCTGGTGATACCCCATCATACCCATCAGCCTTGTCTGGTGATACCCCATCATACCCATCAGCCTTGTCTGGTGATACCTCTCATTCCCATCAGCCTTGCCTGGTGATACCCCTCATACCCATCAGCCTTGTCTGGTGATACCCCTCACACCCATCAGCCTTGCCTGGTGATACCCCATCATACCCATCAGCCTTGTCTGGTGATACCCCTCACACCCATCAGCCTTGCCTGGTGATACCCCATCATACCCATCAGCCTTGTCTGGTGATACCCCATCATACCCATCAGCCTTGTCTGGTGATACCTCTCATACCCATCAGACTTGTCTGGTGATACCCCTCATACCCATCAGCCTTGTCTGGTGATACCCCTCATACTCATCAGCCTTGCCTGGTGATACCCCTCATACCCATCAGCCTTGTCTGGTGATCCCCCATCATTCCCATCAGCCTTGCCTGGTGATACCCCTCATACCCATCAGCCTTGCCTGGTGATACCCCTCATACCCATCAGCCTTGCCTGGTGATCCCCCATCATACCCATTAGCCTTGCCTGGTGATACCCCTCATTCCCATCAGCCTTGCCTGGTGATACCCCTCATACCCATCAGCCTTGCCTGGTGATACCCCTGATACCCATCAGCCTTGCCTGGTGATCCCCCATCATACCCATTAGCCTTGCCTGGTGATACCCCTCATACCCATCAGCTTTGCCTGGTGATACCCCTCATACCCATCAGCCTTGCCTGGTGATACAGTACCCCTCATACCCATCAGCCTTGCCTGGTGATACCCCTCATACCCATCAGCCTTGCCTGGTGATACCCCATCATACCCATCAGACTTGCCTGGTGATACCCCTCATACCCATCAGCCTTGCCTGGTGATCCCCCATCATACCCATCAGCCTTGCCTGGTGATACCCCTCATACCCATCAGCTTTGCCTGGTGATCCCCCATCATACCCATCAGCCTTGTCTGGTGATACCCCTCATACCCATCAGCCTTGCCTGGTGATACCCCTTCATACCCATCAGCCTTGCCTGGTGATACTGTACCCCTCATACCCATCAGCCTTGCCTGGTGATACCCCTCATACCCATCAGCCTTGCCTGGTGATACCCCTCATACCCATCAGCCTTGCCTGGTGATACCCCTTCATACCCATCAGCCTTGCCTGGTGATACAGTACCCCTCATACCCATCAGCTTTGCCTGGTGATACCCCTCATACCCATCAGCTTTGCCTGGTGATACCCCTCATACCCATCAGCCTTGCCTGGTGATACAGTACCCCTCATACCCATCAGCCTTGCCTGGTGATACCCCTCATACCCATCAGCCTTGCCTGGTGATACAGTACCCCTCATACCCATCGGCCTTGTCTGGTGATACCCCTCATACCCATCAGCCTTGCCTGGTGATACCCCTCATACCCATCAGCCTTGCCTGGTGATACCTCTCATACCCATCGGCCTTGCCTGGTGATACCTCTCATACCCATCAGCCTTGCCTGGTGATACCCCTCATACCCATCAGCCTTGCCTGGTGATACCCTTTATACCCATCAGCCTTGCCTGGTGATACCCTTTATACCCATCAGCCTTGCCTGGTGATACAGTACCCCTCATACCCATCAGCCTTGCCTGGTGATACCCTTCATACCCATCAGCCTTGCCTGGTGACACAGTACCCCTCATACCCATCAGCCTTGCCTGGTGATACCCCTCATACCCATCAGCCTTGCCTGGTGATACCCCTCATACCCATCAGCCTTGCCTGGTGATACCCTTTATACCCATCAGCCTTGCCTGGTGATACCCCTCATACCCATCAGCCTTGCCTGGTGATACAGTACCCCGTCATACCCATCTTTTGTCTGGCTGTACTTAATCCCAGAAATGGGTCACAGGCATGCTGCTAGTAAACAATAGGGAGAGGGATGAATGCTATTGAGGACTAGTGGAATGGGTCCACTTCTGGGGCCCAGCAGCTTAGACACAGAACACCATATGCTGTGTACCCAGCCTATTCTGCATAAGCAGTTTCCATGCAAACTTGACTCGTAATCACTAGGCTCCATCTGTTTCACACTGTACCGTGCAAGAAGAAAAATAACAACACCTAGGCTCCTCAATAACAAGCTGTCATTGGCCCCATGAATTTGCCACTAAAGTAGTAGGTGCTACTGTTTGTTTGGTGTCGTGGAAATTCAGAATGAGAGACTTTGTCATTTCTTCAAACAATCATCATTTAATATCGATTAATTATTGCAATAATGAGACCAGCCAACCCAACAGTCTTGACTGTTAGGCCGAGGAGCCTAACCTTTACAGAAATGCCGAGTTCTTTATATAGCGGTCACTAAGAATGCTTAGTCATGGTTGCTTCAAAATACTTGGAGCTAATTGCTTTAGCAAGAGTATTCAGATGTGTGTGATTTCTATTCAGATGTGTGTGATTGCTATTCAGATGTATGTGATTGCTATGATTTCTATACAGATGTGTGTGATTGCTATTCAGATGTGTGTGATTGCTATTCAGATGTGTGTGATTGCTATACAGATGTGTGTGATTGCTATTCAGATGTGTGTGGTTGCTATGATTTCTATACAGATGTGTGATTGCTATACAGATGTGTGTGATTGCTATACAGATGTATGTGATTGCTATGTGTATGTATGTGATTTCTGTACAGCACTTTGAGATATCAGCTGATGTACGAAGGGCTATATAAATAAATTTGATTTGATTTGATTGCTATACAGATGTGTGTGATTTCTATACGATGTGTGATTGCTATACAGATTATGTGATTGCTATACAGATGTGTGTGGTTGCTATGATTTCTATACAGATGTGTGATTGCTATACAGATGTGTGTGATTGCTATACAGATGTATGTGATTGCTATACAGATGTGTGTGATTGCTATGATTTCTATACAGATGTGTGATTTCTATACAGATGTGTGATTGCTATACAGATGTGTGTGATTGCTATGATTTCTATACAGATGTGTGATTGCTATACAGATGTGTGTGATTGCTATACAGATGTATGTGATTGCTATACAGATGTGTGTGATTGCTATGATTGCTATTCAGATGTGTGTGATTGCTATTCAGATGTGTGTGATTGCTATTCAGATGTGTGTGATTGCTATTCAGATGTGTGTGATTGCTATGATTGCTATTCAGATGTGTGTGATTGCTATACAGATGTGTGTGATTGCTATACAGATGTGTGTGATTGCTATTCAGATGTGTGTGATTGCTATTCAGATGTGTGTGATTGCTATGATTGCTATTCAGATGTGTGTGATTGCTATACAGATGTGTGTGATTGCTATACAGATGTGTGTGATTGCTATTCAGATGTGTGTGATTGCTATGATTGCTATTCAGATGTGTGTGATTGCTATTCAGATGTGTGTGATTGCTATTCAGATGTGTGTGATTGCTATGATTGCTATTCAGATGTGTGTGATTGCTATACAGATGTGTGTGATTGCTATACAGATGTGTGTGATTGCTATACAGATGTGTGTGATTGCTATACAGATGTATGTGATTGCTATGATTTCTATACAGATGTGTGATTGCTATACAGATGTGTGTGATTGCTATACAGATGTATGTGATTGCTATACAGATGTGTGTGATTGCTATGATTTCTATACAGATGTGTGATTTCTATACAGATGTGTGATTGCTATACAGATGTGTGTGATTGCTATACAGATGTATGTGATTGCTATACAGATGTGTGTGATTGCTATGATTGCTATTCAGATGTGTGTGATTGCTATTCAGATGTGTGTGATTGCTATTCAGATGTGTGTGATTGCTATTCAGATGTGTGTGATTGCTATGATTGCTATTCAGATGTGTGTGATTGCTATACAGATGTGTGTGATTGCTATACAGATGTGTGTGATTGCTATTCAGATGTGTGTGATTGCTATTCAGATGTGTGTGATTGCTATGATTGCTATTCAGATGTGTGTGATTGCTATACAGATGTGTGTGATTGCTATACAGATGTGTGTGATTGCTATTCAGATGTGTGTGATTGCTATGATTGCTATTCAGATGTGTGTGATTGCTATACAGATGTGTGTGATTGCTATACAGATGTGTGTGATTGCTATTCAGATGTGTGTGATTGCTATACAGATGTGTGTGATTGCTATTCAGATGTGTGTGATTGCTATACAGATGTGTGTGATTGCTATTCAGATGTGTGTGATTGCTATTCAGATGTGTGTGATTGCTATGATTGCTATTCAGATGTGTGTGATTGCTATACAGATGTGTGTGATTGCTATACAGATGTGTGTGATTGCTATTCAGATGTGTGTGATTGCTATACAGATGTGTGTGATTGCTATTCAGATGTGTGTGATTGCTATACAGATGTGTGTGATTGCTATACAGATGTGTGTGATTGCTATACAGATATGTGTGATTGCTATACAGATGTGTGTGATTGCTATACAGATGTGTGTGATTGCTATACAGATGTGTGTGATTGCTATACAGATGTGTGTGATTGCTATACAGATATGTGTGATTGCTATACAGATGTGTGTGATTGCTGTGATTGCTATACAGATGTGTGTGATTGCTATACAGATGTGTGTGATTGCTATACAGATGTGTGTGATTGCTATACAGATATGTGTGATTGCTATACAGATGTGTGTGATTGCTATGATTGCTATTCAGATGTGTGTGATTGCTATTCAGATGTGTGTGATTGCTATACAGATGTGTGTGATTGCTATACAGATATGTGTGATTGCTATACAGATGTGTGTGATTGCTATACAGATGTGTGTGATTGCTATACAGATGTGTGTGATTGCTATACAGATGTGTGTGATTGCTATACAGATATGTGTGATTGCTATACAGATGTGTGTGATTGCTATGATTGCTATTCAGATGTGTGTGATTGCTATGATTGCTATTCAGATGTGTGTGATTGCTATACAGATGTGTGTGATTGCTATACAGATTTGTGTGATTGCTAGTCAGATGTATGTGATTTCTATACAGATGTGTGTGATTGCTATACAGATGTGTGTGATTGCTATACAGATGTGTGTGATTGCTATACAGATATGTGTGATTGCTATACAGATGTGTGTGATTGCTATGATTGCTATTCAGATGTGTGTGATTGCTATGATTGCTATTCAGATGTGTGTGATTGCTATACAGATATGTGTGATTGCTATACAGATGTGTGTGATTGCTATACAGATGTGTGTGATTGCTATACAGATATGTGTGATTGCTATACAGATGTGTGTGATTGCTATGATTGCTATTCAGATGTGTGTGATTGCTATACAGATATGTGTGATTGCTATTCAGATGTGTGTGATTGCTATACAGATGTGTGTGATTGCTATTCAGATGTGTGTGATTGCTATGATTGCTATTCAGATGTGTGTGATTGCTATACAGATGTGTGTGATTGCTATACAGATGTGTGTGATTGCTATACAGATGTGTGTGATTGCTATACAGATGTGTGTGATTGCTATACAGATGTGTGTGATTGCTATACAGATATGTGTGCTTGCTATACAGATGTGTGTGATTGCTATTCAGATGTGTGTGATTACTATTCAGATGTGTGTGATTGCTATACAGATGTGTGTGATTGCTATACAGATGTGTGTGATTGCTATACAGATGTGTGTGATTGCTATACACATGTGTGTGATTGCTATACAGATATGTGTGATTGCTATACAGATGTGTGTGATTGCTATGATTGCTATTCAGATGTGTGTGATTGCTATACAGATATGTGTGATTGCTATTCAGATGTGTGTGATTGCTATACAGATGTGTGTGATTGCTATTCAGATGTGTGTGATTGCTATGATTGCTATTCAGATGTGTGTGATTGCTATGATTGCTATTCAGATGTGTGTGATTGCTATACAGATGTGTGTGATTGCTATACAGATGTGTGTGATTGCTATTCAGATGTGTGTGATTGCTATTCAGATGTGTGTGATTACTATTCAGATGTGTGTGATTGCTATACAGATGTGCGTGATTGCTATACAGATGTGTGTGATTGCTATACAGATGTGTGTGATTGCTATACAGATGTGTGTGATTGCTATGATTGCTATTCAGATGTGTGTGATTGCTATACAGATATGTGTGATTGCTATTCAGATGTGTGTGATTGCTATGATTGCTATTCAGATGTGTGTGATTGCTATACAGATATGTGTGATTGCTATTCAGATGTGTGTGATTGCTATACAGATGTGTGTGATTGCTATTCAGATGTGTGTGATTGCTATGATTGCTATTCAGATGTGTGTGATTGCTATGATTGCTCTTCAGATGTGTGTGATTGCTATGATTGCTATTCAGATGTGTGTGATTGCTATACAGATGTGTGTGATTGCTATACAGATGTGTGTGATTGCTATTCAGATGTGTGTGATTGCTATTCAGATGTGTGTGATTGCTATACAGATGTGTGTGATTGCTATACAGATGTGTGTGATTGCTATACAGATGAGTGTGATTGCTATGATTGCTATTCAGATGTGTGTGATTGCTATTCAGATGTGTGTGATTGCTATACAGATGTATGTGATTGCTATGATTGCTATTCAGATGTGTGTGATTGCTATACAGATGTGTGTGATTGCTATGATTGCTATTCAGATGTGTGTGATTGCTATGATTGCTATTCAGATGTGTGTGATTGCTATGATTGCTATTCAGATGTGTGTGATTGCTATACAGATGTGTGTGATTGCTATGATTGCTATTCAGATGTGTGTGATTGCTATTCAGATGTGTGTGATTGCTATTCAGATGTGTGTGATTGCTATACAGATGTGTGTGATTGCTATGATACTATTCAGATGTGTGTGATTGCTATTCAGATGTGTGTGATTGCTATTCAGATGTGTGTGATTGCTATACAGATGTGTGTGATTGCTATACAGATGTGTGTGATTGCTATACAGATGTGTGTGATTGCTATACAGATGTGTGTGATTGCTATACAGATGTGTGTGATTGCTATGATACTATTCAGATGTGTGTGATTGCTATTCAGATGTGTGTGATATTCAGATGTGTGTGATTGCTATTCAGATGTGTGTGATTGCTATACAGATGTGTGTGATTGCTATACAGATGTGTGTGATTGCTATACAGATGTGTGTGATTGCTATGATACTATTCAGATGTGTGTGATTGCTATTCAGATGTGTGTGATTGCTATACAGATGTGTGTGATTGCTATACAGATGTGCGTGATTGCTATACAGATGTGTGTGATTGCTATGATTGCTATACAGATGTGTGTGATTGCTATTCAGATGTGTGTGATTGCTATACAGATGTGTGTGATTGCTATTCAGATGTGTGTGATTGCTATTCAGATGTGTGTGATTGCTATTCAGATGTGTGTGATTGCTATACAGATATGTGTGATTGCTATACAGATGTGTGTGATTGCTATTCAGATGTGTGTGATTGCTATACAGATGTGTGTGATTGCTATGATTGCTATTCAGATATGTGTGATTGCTATGATTTCTATTCAGATATGTGTGATTGCTATGATTACTATTCAGATGTGTGTGATTTCTATACAGATGTGTGTGATTGCTATACAGATGTGTGTGATTGCTATGATTACTATTCAGATGTGTGTGATTGCTATACAGATGTGTGTGATTGCTATTCAGATGTGTGTGATTGCTATTCAGATGTGTGTGATTGCTATTCAGATGTGTGTGATTACTATTCAGATGTGTGTGATTTCTATACAGATGTGTGTGATTGCTATGATTGCTATTCAGATGTGTGTGATTGCTATTCAGATGTGTGTGATTGCTATTCAGATGTGTGTGATTGCTATGATTTCTATTCAGATGTGTGTGATTGCTATTCAGATGTGTGTGATTGCTATACAGATGTGTGTGATTACTATACAGATGTGTGTGATTGCTATTCAGATGTGTGTGATTGCTATTCAGATGTGTGTGATTGCTATACAGATGTGTGTGATTGCTATACAGATGTGTGTGATTGCTATACAGATGTGTGTGATTGCTATGCTTACTATTCAGATGTGTGTGATTGCTATGATTGCTATTCAGATGTGTGTGATTGCTATACAGATGTATGTGATTGCTATGATTGCTATTCAGATGTGTGTGATTGCTATACAGATGTGTGTGATTGCTATGCTTGCTATTCAGATGTGTGTGATTGCTATGATTGCTATTCAGATGTGTGTGATTGCTATACAGATGTGTGTGATTGCTATGATACTATTCAGATGTGTGTGATTGCTATACAGATGTGTGTGATTGCTATACAGATGTGTGTGATTGCTATACAGATGTGTGTGATTGCTATACAGATGTGTGTGATTGCTATGATTGCTATTCAGATGTGTGTGATTGCTATACAGATGTGTGTGATTGCTATACAGAAGTGTGTGATTGCTATACAGATGTGTGTGATTGCTATACAGATGTGTGTGATTGCTATACAGATGTGTGTGATTGCTATACAGATGTGTGTGATTTCTAGTTAGTAGATAAAAGCTGAAGGTAAAAAGCAGAACATTTGCTTCAATCAGTTTCTGAAACTATTTTTAAGTCATTGTTCTCCAGTTAGCATGCTTGGAATGTCATGCCAAAATCATTGAAACCAATCATTGAAACCAATCATTGAAACCAATCATTGAAACCAATCATTGAGCAAAACAATCCCATTGTTTACACCAAGATGGTGTAGCAGTCGAACGTGTGTATTGTGTTGTCCCGTGTAAATAATCGTAAATATTTTATTTCCTTGTTTTTTTCCCCATATATTTCATATATATTTTAATCTCACTTTCCATCTACGGACTGAATATCCTCTCCTGCTACCCGCCTTACCCAATGTGGTACGTATCTGCTATTTTATACTTTACAACCAGAACCCCCATCAGAGGCTAGCCAGCTAACTAGCTAGTAGCCAGTTAGCCACTGCTAGCGGTCTTCACCGTTAACTCGGACACCAGCCAGCCTCAGCTCGGTCAATACCTGCCAGTCTGCATATCAACCCAGAGCATATCGGACTGCATTTTCTAATCGACCTGGCCCAGGCAGGCCTTTCTAATCGACCTGGCACAGGAATCCTGGAAGGATATTGACTTTATCCCACAGGTAGAGGATGCTTGGTTGCTCTTTAAAAGTGCTTTCCTCACTATCCTAAATAAGCATGCTCCATTCAAAAAAATGTAGAGATAAGAACAGATATAGCCCTTGGTTCACTCCAGACCTGACTGCCCTTGACCAGCACAAAAACATCCTGTGCCGTATTGCATTAGCATTGAATAGCCCCCATAAATGCAACTTTTCAGGGAAGTCAGAAACCAATATACAGTCAGAAAAGCTAAGGTTAGCTTTTTCAAACAGAAATTTGCATCCTGTAGCACTAATTCCCAAAAGTTTTGAAACCCCTATTACTTGCCTATTCAACCTCTATCATATCGTCTGAGATCCCCAAAGATTGGAAAGCTGCACGGTCATCCCCCTCTTCAAAGGGGGAGACACTAGACCCAAACTGTTAAACGCCTATATCCATCCTGCCCTACCTTTCTAAAATCTTCGATTGCCAAGTTAACAAACAGATCACCAACCATTTTGAATCCCACCGTACCTTCTCCACTATGCAATCTGGTTTCAGAGCTAGTCATGGGTTCACCTCAGCCACGCTCAAGGTCCTAAACGATATCATAACCGCCATCGATAAAAGACAGTACTGTACAGCCATCTTCATCGACCTGGCCAAGGCTTTCGATTCTGTCAATCACCACATTCTTATCGGCAGGTTTCTCAAATGACTGCCTCGCTTTGTTCAAAAGCTACTTCTCAGATAGAGTTCAGTGTGTCAAATCAGAGGGCTTGTTGTGCAGACCTCTGGCAGTCTCTATGGGGGTGCCACAGGGTTCAATTCTCGGGCGAACTTTTTTCTCTGTATATATCAATGATGTCGCTCTTGCTGCTGGTGATTCTCTGATCCACCTCTATGCATACGACACCATTCTGTATAGAGCTGGCCCTTCTTTGGACACTGTGTTATAACAAACTTCCAAACGAGCTTCAATGCCATACAACACTCCTTCCAATGCCTCCAACTGCTCTTAAATGCTAGTAAAACTAAATGCATATTCTTCAACCGATTGCTGCCCGCACCCGCCCGCCTGACTAGCATCACTACTCTGGACGGTTCTGACTTAGAATATGTGGACATCTACAAATACCAAGGTGTCTGGTTAGACTGTAAACTCTCCTTCCAGACTCACATTAAGCATCTCCAATCCAAAATTAAATCTAGAATCGGCTTCCTATTTTGCAACAAAGCCTCCTTCACTCATGCTGCCAAACATACCCTCGTAAAACTGACTATACTACCAATCCTTGACTTCTGAGATGCCATTTACAAAATAGCCTCCAACACTCTACTCAGCAAATTGGATGTAGTGTATCACAGTGCCATCCGTTTTGACACCAAAGCCCCATATACTACCCACCACTGCAACCTGTATGCTCTCGTTGGCTGGCCCTCGCCCCATATTAGTCGCCAAACCCACTGGCTCCAGTTCATCTATAAGTCTTTAAAAGGTAGAGCCGCGCCTTTTTCAGCTCACTGGTCACCATAGCAACACCTACCCGTAGCACACGCTTCAGCAGATATATTTCTTTGGTCATCCCCAAAGCCAACACCTACTTTGGCCGCCTTCCCTTCCATTTCTCTGATGACAATGACTGGAAAAAATTGCAAAAATAACTGAAGCTGGAGACTTATATCTCCCTCTCTAACTTTAAGCATCAGCTGTCAGAGCAGCTTATCGATCACTGTACCTGTACACAGCCCATCTGTAAATAGCACACCCAACTACCTCATCCCCATATTGTTATTATTTATTTATTTGTTGCTCTTTTGCACCCCAGTATCTCTACTTGCACATCATCATCTGCACATCTATCACTCCAGTGTTGATGCTAACTTGTAATTACTTTGCCTCTATGGCCTATTTATTTCCTTACCTCCCTAATCTTACTACATTTGCACACATTGTACATAGGCCTTTTCTATTGTTTTATTTACTGTACGCTTGTTTATTCCATGTGTAACTCTGTGTTGTTGTTTTTGTCGCACTGCTTTGCTTTATCTTGTCCAGGTCGCAGTTGTAAATGAGAACTTGTTCTCAACTTGCCTAGCTGGTTAAATTAAAGTCAAAGAAATCAAATAAAAAATTGTAATGACATGGTTTGAAGTTACTTTTTGGGCATGACAATTAAAGCATGCCAACTGGGAGGCATAGAGGTACATTACATTTAGTTCAGAAATTTATAATTTTAGCAGTTGGTGGCAGTGGCTAGTTTTAACCAAAGCTTGGATCGCAGTCGCTCTTTGTCCATAGACTGATTTGCTTTCAAGGGAAAGGAAAAAAGTATAATTTTGGCTGAACTATCCCTTGAAGTCAGTAATCATTTGGCTGAACTAGCCCTTTAAGTCAGTAATAATTTGGCTGAACTATCCCTTTAAGTCAGTAATAATTTGGCTGAACTATCCCTTTAAGTCAGTAATAATTTGGCTGAACTATCCCTTTAAGTCAGTAATAATTTGGCTGAACTATCCCTTTAAGTCAGTAATAATTTGGCTGAACTAGCCCTTTAAGTCAGTAATAATTTGGCTGAACTAGTCCTTTAAGTCAGTAATAATTTGGCTGAACTATCCCTTTAAGTCAGTAATAATTTGGCTGAACTATCCCTTTAAGTCAGTAATAATTTGGCTGAACTATCCCTTTAAGTCAGTAAAAATTTGGCTGAACTAGTCCTTTAAGTCAGTAATGACTGAATATAAGGATGATTAATCAACATTAAAAACAAGTTAATTCTAAAATCAGACAAAACAGTCAGGGGCGCTCAAATGGACATTTAAACCAACCAATCTAGAAAGATGAACTCGTCCAAAAACCCTCTTTGAGAACTCGTATGTGGCTTCCCCATGGCGCTTAATAAAAGCCTGTTCTGTTCATGCCCATGGTATCAGGGGCTCTGATATAGGTTTTAACTCGTATGTAGCTTCCCCATGGCGCTTAATAAAAGCCTGTTCTGTTCATGTCCATGGTATCAGGGGCTCTGATATAGGTTTTAACTCGTATGTGGCTTCCCCATGGCGCTTAATAAAAGCCTGTTCTGTTCATGCCCATGGTATCAGGGGATCTGATATAGGTTTTAACTCGTATGTGGCTTCCCCATGGCACTTAATAAAAGCCTGTTCTGTTCATGTCCATGGTATCAGGGGATCTGATATAGGTTTTAACTCGTATGTGGCTTCCCCATGGCGCTTAATAAAAGCCTGTTCTGTTCATGCCCATGGTATCAGGGGCTCTGATATAGGTTTTAACTTGTATGTAGCTTCCCCATGGCGCTTAATAAAAGCCTGTTCTGTTCATGCCCATGGTATCAGGGGCTCTGATATAGGTTTTAACTCGTATGTAGCTTCCCCATGGCGCTTAATAAAAGCCTGTTCTGTTCATGTCCATGGTATCAGGGGCTCTGATATAGGTTTTAACTCGTATGTGGCTTCCCCATGGCGCTTAATAAAAGCCTGTTCTGTTCATGCCCATGGTATCAGGGGATCTGATATAGGTTAACTCGTATGTGGCTTCCCCATGGCACTTAATAAAAGCCTGTTCTGTTCATGTCCATGGTATCAGGGGATCTGATATAGGTTTTAACTCGTATGTAGCTTCCCCATGGCGCTTAATAAAAGCCTGTTCTGTTCATGTCCATGGTATCAGGGGATCTGATATAGGTTTTAACTCGTATGTAGCTTCCCCATGGCGCTTAATAAAAGCCTGTTCTGTTCATGCCCATGGTATCAGGGGCTCTGATATAGGTTTTAACTCGTATGTGGCTTCCCCATGGCACTTACTAAAAGCCTGTTCTGTTCATGCCCATGGTATCAGGGGCTCTGATATAGGTTAACTCGTATGTAGCTTCCCCATGGCACTTAATAAAAGCCTGTTCTGTTCATGCCCATGGTATCAGGGGCTCTGATATAGGTTAACTCGTATGTAGCTTCCCCATGGCACTTAATAAAAGCCTGTTCTGTTCATGCCCATGGTATCAGGGGATCTGATATAGGTTTTAACTCGTATGTAGCTTCCCCATGGCGCTTAATAAAAGCCTGTTCTGTTCATGTCCATGGTATCAGGGGATCTGATATAGGTTTTAACTCGTATGTAGCTTCCCCATGGCGCTTAATAAAAGCCTGTTCTGTTCATGCCCATGGTATCAGGGGCTCTGATATAGGTTTTAACTCGTATGTGGCTTCCCCATGGCACTTACTAAAAGCCTGTTCTGTTCATGCCCATGGTATCAGGGGCTCTGATATAGGTTAACTCGTATGTAGCTTCCCCATGGCACTTAATAAAAGCCTGTTCTGTTCATGCCCATGGTATCAGGGGCTCTGATATAGGTTAACTCGTATGTAGCTTCCCCATGGCACTTAATAAAAGCCTGTTCTGTTCATGCCCATGGTATCAGGGGCTCTGATATAGGTTAACTCGTATGTGGCTTCCCCATGGCACTTAATAAAAGCCTGTTCTGTTCATGCCCATGGTATCAGGGGATCTGATATAGGTTAACTCGTATGTAGCTTCCCCATGGCACTTAATAAAAGCCTGTTCTGTTCATGTCCATGGTATCAGGGGATCTGATATAGGTTTTAACTCGTATGTAGCTTCCCCATGACACTTAATAAAAGCCTGTTCTGTTCATGCCCATGGTATCAGGGGATCTGATATAGGTTTTAACTCGTATGTAGCTTCCCCATGACACTTAATAAAAGCCTGTTCTGTTCATGTCCATGGTATCAGGGGATCTGATATAGGTTTTAACTCGTATGTAGCTTCCCCATGACACTTAATAAAAGCCTGTTCTGTTCATGCCCATGGTATCAGGGGATCTGATATAGGTTTTAACTCGTATGTAGCTTCCCCATGACACTTAATAAAAGCCTGTTCTGTTCATGCCCATGGTATCAGGGGATCTGATATAGGTTTTAACTCGTATGTGGCTTCCCCATGGCACTTAATAAAAGCCTGTTCTGTTCATGCCCATGGTATCAGGGGATCTGATATAGGTTTTAACTCGTATGTAGCTTCCCCATGGCACTTAATAAAAGCCTGTTCTGTTCATGCCCATGGTATCAGGGGATCTGATATAGGTTTTAACTCGTATGTGGCTTCCCCATGACACTTAATAAAAGCCTGTTCTGTTCATGCCCATGGTATCAGGGGCTCTGATATAGGTTTTAACTCGTATGTAGCTTCCCCATGACACTTAATAAAAGCCTGTTCTGTTCATGTCCATGGTATCAGGGGCTCTGATATAGGTTTTAACTCGTATGTAGCTTCCCCATGACACTTAATAAAAGCCTGTTCTGTTCATGTCCATGGTATCAGGGGCTCTGATATAGGTTTTAACTCGTATGTAGCTTCCCCATGACACTTAATAAAAGCCTGTTCTGTTCATGTCCATGGTATCAGGGGCTCTGATATAGGTTTTAACTCGTATGTAGCTTCCCCATGACACTTAATAAAAGCCTGTTCTGTTCATGTCCATGGTATCAGGGGCTCTGATATAGGTTTTAACTCGTATGTAGCTTCCCCATGACACTTAATAAAAGCCTGTTCTGTTCATGTCCATGGTATCAGGGGATCTGATATAGGTTTTAACCCTTTTGTGGATTTCCCATGTGGAACATTTCCCTGTAATCCTGCAGAACACGAGGTCAGTGTGTGTAACGGAAAGAGAAACCTTTTTAAAAGGGTTTATGATGTCATTTCAAGCCTCCCTCCCAACGTGCTCCACAGGAGGTCATGACATTCTGCGTGAACCTCAACGCTGCCTCTTCCCTCCTCCTTCTTCTGATAGGTGGAAACTTTCTCAGCGTACAACCCAAACTTGGTTGCAATTGGCTATCTAGAAAATCATGCTGTTTCACCACATATCTTGTCGCATTTGTTCAGACACGTAGAACATCTCAGGCAGAGTGCATTTTAATGACTGAATCCTTCAAAATCCTCTTAAGCGGAACAGTTTTCAACTCCTGAACCCACTCAAATTAACCAGTAATTAAAGAGTGTGACTCTGAATGGATGTGTACATATACAGAGGAATGAAAACAGTATGTGTTACCATGGTTTCACAGAGTGAGAGTGAGGACATAAAGCAAAACCATCCGTTTTATACTTCCTGACTTACACACATATACAAATCAAAGTGCTAAAACCTCTTTTCCACATTTTGTCAAAATCCTGTCATTTGTTTTGTACTATTATGCTATCTTCTATAATCTAATTATCACAAACTATGTCACATGTTTTCCCCATTATACAGATGCCCCTCAGTATGCAATTTGCTCGTAAAACCATTTTCTGCTGTCAAATGACCTGGTGGCTTCAAGGGTGGAATGTTTCTTAATATTTTTCAGTTTCATAATTAATCAATATACTTTTTTAAAACAGAGAAAATCCAGTGTTTCTATGTCAAACGGATTAGATATTTTTCAGTCTTCTGTGATGCATGTAAAGTGTAATACTGGGGTGCAAACTCAACATTGAATACATTTAAACTCTTTTAAGCCCATAACCATGTGTGTGAGGTGTATAATTTTGTTTCGGAGTAGATTTGTTTAAAAAGTTCTGTGTGACCCTGATTTAGCCCACTGTAGTAAAGGTTCTGTGTGACCCTGATGTAGCCCACTGTAGTAAAAAGTTCTGTGTGACCCTGATTTAGCCCACTGTAGTAAAAAGTTCTGTGTGACCCTGATTTAGCCCACTGTAGTAAAGGTTCTGTGTGACCCTGATTTAGCCCACTGTAGTAAAAAGTTCTGTGTGACCCTGATTTAGCCCACTGTAGTAAAAAGTTCTGTGTGACCCTGATTTAGCCCACTGCAGTAAAAAGTTCTGTGTGACCCTGATTTAGCCCACTGCAGTAAAAAGTTCTGTGTGACCCAGAACCATACAAACGCTCCACACCGCGTGGCCGCGGCCACCCTACTCTGGTGGTCCCAGCGCGCACGACCCACGTGGAGTTCCAGGTCTCCGGTAGCCTCTGGAACTGCCGATCTGCGGTCAACAAGGCAGAGTTCATCTCAGCCTATGCCTCCCTCCAGTCCCTCGACTTCTTGGCACTGACGGAAACATGGATCACCACAGACAACACTGCTACTCCTACTGCTCTCTCTTCGTCCGCCCACGTGTTCTCGCACACCCCGAGAGCTTCTGGTCAGCTGGGTGGTGGCACCGGGATCCTCATCTCTCCCAAGTGGTCATTCTCTCTTTCTCCCCTTACCCATCTGTCTATCGCCTCCTTTGAATTCCATGCTGTCACAGTTACTAGCCCTTTCAAGCTTAACATCCTTATCATTTATCGCCCTCCAGGTTCCCTCGGAGAGTTCATCAATGAGCTTGATGCCTTGATAAGCTCCTTTCCTGAGGACGGCTCACCTCTCACAGTTCTGGGCGACTTTAACCTCCCCACGTCTACCTTTGACTCTTTCCTCTCTGCCTCCTTCTTTCCACTCCTCTCCTCTTTTGACCTCACCCTCTCACCTTCCCCCTACTCACAAGGCAGGCAATACGCTCGACCTCATCTTTACTAGATGCTGTTCTTCCACTAACCTCATTGCAACTCCCCTCCAAGTCTCCGACCACTACCTTGTATCCTTTTCCCTCTCGCTCTCATCCAACACCTCCCACACTGCCCCTACTCGGATGGTATCGCGCCGTCCCAACCTTCGCTCTCTCTCCCCCGCTACTCTCTCCTCTTCCATCCTATCATCTCTTCCCTCCGCTCAAACCTTCTCCCACCTATCTCCTGATTCTGCCTCCTCAACCCTCCTCTCCTCCCTCTCTGCATCCCTTGACTCTCTATGTCCCCTATCCTCCAGGCCGGCTCGGTCCTCCCCTCCCGCTCCGTGGCTCGATGACTCATTGCGAGCTCACAGAACAGGGCTCCTGGGCAGTCGAGCGGAAATGGAGGAAAACTCGCCTCCCTGCGGACCTGGCATCCTTTCACTCCCTCCTCTCTACATTTTCCTCCTCTGTCTCTGCTGCTAAAGCCACTTTCTACCACGCTAAATTCCAAGCATCTGCCTCTAACCCTAGGAAGCTCTTTGCCACCTTCTCCTCCCTCCTGAATCCTCCTCCCCCTCCCCCCTCCTCCCTCTCTGCAGATGACTTCGTCAACCATTTTGAAAAGAAGGTCGACGACATCCGATCCTCGTTTGCTAAGTCAAACGACACTGCTGGTTCTGCTCACACTGCCCTACCCTGTGCTCTGACCTCTTTCTCCCTCTCTCTCCAGATGAAATCTCGCGTCTTGTGACGGCCGTCCGCCCAACAACCTGCCCGCTTGACCCTATCCCCTCCTCTCTTCTCCAGACCATTTCCGGAGACCTTCTCCCTTACCTCACCTCGCTCATCAACTCATCCCTGACCGCTGGCTACGTCCCTTCCGTCTTCAAGAGAGCGAGAGTTGCACCCCTTCTGAAAAAACCTACACTCGATCCCTCCGATGTCAACAATTACAGACCAGTATCCCTTCTTTCTTTTCTCTCCAAAACTCTTGAACGTGCCGTCCTTGGCCAGCTCTCCCGCTATCTCTCTCTGAATGACCTTCTTGATCCAAATCAGTCAGGTTTCAAGACTAGTCATTCAACTGAGACTGCTCTCCTCTGTATCACGGAGGCGCTCCGCACTGCTAAAGCTAACTCTCTCTCCTCTGCTCTCATCCTTCTAGATCTATCGGCTGCCTTCGATACTGTGAACCATCAGATCCTCCTCTCCACCCTCTCCGAGTTGGGCATCTCCGGCGCGGCCCACGCTTGGATTGCGTCCTACCTGACAGGTCGCTCCTACCAGGTGGCGTGGCGAGAATCTGTCTCCTCACCACGCGCTCTCACCACTGGTGTCCCCCAGGGCTCTGTTCTTGGCCCTCTCCTATTCTCGCTATACACCAAGTCACTTGGCTCTGTCATAACCTCACATGGTCTCTCTTATCATTGCTATGCAGACGACACACAATTAATCTTCTCCTTTCCCCCTTCTGATGACCAGGTGGCGAATCGCATCTCTGCATGTCTGGCAGACGTATCAGTGTGGATGACGGATTACCACCTCAAGCTGAACCTCGGCAAGACGGAGCTGCTCTTCCTCCCGGGGAAGGACTGCCCGTTCCATGATCTCGCCATCACGGTTGACAACTCCATTGTGTCCTCCCAGAGCGCCAAGAACCTTGGCGTGATCCTGGACAACACCCTGTCGTTCTCAACCAACATCAAGGCGGTGGCCCGTTCCTGTAGGTTCATGCTCTACAACATCCGCAGAGTACGACCCTGCCTCACACAGGAAGCGGCGCAGGTCCTAATCCAGGCACTTGTCATCTCCCGTCTGGATTACTGCAACTCGCTGTTGGCTGGGCTCTCTGCCTGTGCCATTAAACCCCTTCAACTCATCCAGAACGCCGCAGGCCGTCTGGTGTTCAACCTTCCCAAGTTCTCTCACGTCACCCCGCTCCTCCGTTCTCTCCACTGGCTTCCAGTTGAAGCTCGCATCCGCTACAAGACCATGGTGCTTGCCTACGGAGCTGTGAGGGGAACGGCACCTCAGTACCTCCAGGCTCTGATCAGGCCCTACACCCAAACAAGGGCACTGCGTTCATCCACCTCTGGCCTGCTCGCCTCCCTACCACTGAGGAAGTACAGCTCCCGCTCAGCCCAGTCAAAACTGTTCGCTGCCCTGGCCCCCCAATGGTGGAACAAACTCCCTCACGACGCCAGGACAGCGGAGTCAATCACCACCTTCCGGAGACACCTGAAACCCCACCTCTTTAAGGAATACCTAGGATAGGATAAGTAATCCCTCTCACCCCCCCTTAAGATTTAGATGCACTATTGTAAAGTGACTGTTCCACTGGATGTCATAAGGTGAATGCACCAATTTGTAAGTCACTCTGGATAAGAGCGTCTGCTAAATGACTTAAATGTAAATGTAAATTTAGCCCACTGCAGTAAAAGGTTCTGTGTGACCCTGATTTAGCCCACTGCAGTAAAAAGTTCTGTGTGACCCTGATTTAGCCCACTGCAGTAAAAAGTTCTGTGTGACCCTGATTTAGCCCACTGTAGTAAAAGGTTCTGTGTGACCCTGATTTAGCCCACTGCAGTAAAAAGTTCTGTGTGACCCTGATTTAGCCCACTGTAGTAAAAGGTTTTGTGTGACCCTGATTTAGCCCACTGTAGTAAAAGGTTCTGTGTGACCCTGATTTAGCCAACTGTAGTAAAAGGTTGCTAGTTATTATATTAGAGTGTCCATTAGCGGTTAGCATACGGTAGGTACACTGTAGAGCTCAGTATCTGGGCCTTGCTACTACAGCCCTGTAGAGCAGTGTTTGTTCTCTACTTGCTCACCTACTCCAATAGATAATGCTAATCCCATGTAAAGGTTGACTCCTGGTAATAATTAAGGACTCTCATGAGCAACTGCACTTAACTGAAGCATGCAGATACAGTATTAGCTAGCTAGCTGAATATGCACCATTTTTTTTTCAATCATCTTGTGGCATAATACTTAACCAAACAATGTCAGAGAAGAAAATAAAAGAGGCGTTGTGGGATATATCCCGTTTGCTTCTAAATAAAGACCGTCAAGCTCTCTCTGTTTCCTGAGTGTAATTCATTAGTAGAGTAATAGTATGTCTCGGTCCACTGGAGACGCTCTACCAGCTAGTTTGGCTGAGCCTATGTTGCAGATTGGGGCTGGATCATTAATTCTGCTGATCCAGTAATATAATGAGCATAACCTTGGTGCTTCCTTGAAACAACAGTATCCCCACAGCATATTCATCTCAGGACAGTCAACAGAAAGAGAACGTGGAGGGTTCAGGAGCAGACTGCGGTTCCCATACAAAACAACAAGGAAACAAGCGGACCATTGAACTAAAGACAAAAGCAATAAGTGGACTAAAAAAGCAACGGAAGTGAGCAGTGAGTACAGACAGGTGTACAGACAGGAGTACAGACAGGAGTACAGACAGGAGTACAGACAGGAGTACAGACAGGAGAACAGACAGGAGTACAGACAGGAGAACAGACAGGAGTACAGACAGGAGAACAGACAGGAGTACAGACAGGAGAACAGACAGGAGAACAGACAGGAGTACAGGCAGGAGTACAGACAGGAGAACAGACAGGAGTACAGACAGGAGAACAGACAGGAGAACAGACAGGAGTACAGACAGGAGAACAGACAGGAGTACAGACAGGAGTACAGACAGGAGAACTGACAGGAGTACAAACAGGAGAACAGACAGGAGTACAGACAGGAGTACAGACAGGAGAACAGACAGGAGAACAGACAGGAGAACAGACAGGAGTACAGACAGGAGTACAGACAGGAGAACAGACAGGAGTACAGACAGGAGAACAGACAGGAGAACAGACAGGAGAACAGACAGGAGTACAGACAGGAGAACAGACAGGAGTACAGACAGGAGTACAGACAGGAGAACTGACAGGAGAACAGACAGGAGTACAGACAGGAGAACAGACAGGAGTACAGACAGGAGAACAGACAGGAGAACAGACAGGAGTACAGACAGGAGTACAGAAAGGAGAACAGACAGGAGAACAGACAGGAGTACAGACAGGAGTACAGACAGGAGAACAGACAGGAGAACAGACAGGAGAACAGACAGGAGAACAGACAGGAGTACAGAAAGGAGAACAGACAGGAGAACAGACAGGAGAACAGATAGGAGTACAGACAGGAGAACAGACAGGAGAACAGACAGGAGAACAGACAGGAGTACAGACAGGAGAACAGACAGCAGAACAGACAGGAGAACAGACAGGAGTACAGACAGGAGTACAGACAGGAGAACAGACAGGAGTACAGACAGGAGAACAGACAGGAGTACAGACAGGAGAACAGACAGGAGAACAGACAGGGGTACAGACAGGAGAACAGACAGGAGAACAGACAGGAGAACAGACAGGAGTACAGACAGGAGAACAGACAGGAGTACAGACAGGACAACAGACAGGAGAACAGACAGGAGTACAGACAGGAGAACAGACAGGAGTACTGACACTGTGAAGGCTTCAGTCATCAATAAGACTGGGCAGCTTTAGTTGGACATGTCACCCTTGAAACCAACTTTATCAAACCTGTTCAACTTGGGAGAGTCCACAGATTGGAATGTGCTTCCTGTTTTTGTCAAAGCGAGACCTCACCGTATTCCCGTGTGATCGGCCGCAATGACCACGAGAACTCGTGGGAACACAGTCAAAACTGGAAGCCATTTTGAATCTGTCAAACTACCAATGCTAGCTAGATAAACTAGATGGATATATGACTTTTCAGGGTGGTGAACAACACAATTCCATGTGTAACTCTGTGTTGTTGTCGTTGTCGAACTGCTTTGCTTTATCTTGGCCAGGTCGCAGTTGTAAATGAAAACTTGTTCTCAACTAGCCTACCTGGTTAAATAAAGGTGAAATAAATAAATCAATCAATGAAGGCTGGTAACTTAAAACATTGAGGAGGATGGTATAGTGTGTTTAAAAATCGATAAAGACTAATTATTTTAACCTAAAGCATTTGATAAAGACATTTATAGTACAATATTATGTGGAATGGGAATGAGAGTGCTACTTACAGTGTTGGAAAGGGATCACATCAGTGATTGAATGAGGGTATGAGGCATGAGTTGAGGTGTTCAGATGCTTGACCAGTGCAGGACAGGATTTGACTGGGAAGACAAAAACTAAAAGACAACAAACTACACAGTTCATGTCAGGAGAAAGTTGACAATGGCAGTAGAGTGGAATAGTCATCACCTCTTAATCAGTGAACAGGAGAGGGCTTAGCTGCAAATACAAATAGCAGATACATTCCATTACAGCTGCGCCATCGTAGGTTTGGACAACGAGTTTCTCCATGAAGTTAAACTCAGACATCCCAAAATTCCTGAAGTCAAACACAGACTTTCGCATCTCGCTTATCAAAGTAGCCCAAGAAACATTCCTGAACAAAGCCCAGATCATCCACATACCTGACGATAATTGACAACTGCAAGCACACTGGTGGGGCAATTTTTAACAGTTGATCAGACTGTCAGACTGTCAGTTGATACAGCATGTCAGAGTTCTAATGTTGAGGTATAGCCTAGGCTGCTGAAACATTTCTGTAATCAGTTTTAGCTTGTGTCTGTTCAGAGTGATAATGTGTTATCATGTTTGCTAAATAAATACAGAAGGAAAGTGGAAAGCCTACCTGAGGACACGCGGGAAAGAAATGCGCTGCTTCAAACCTCTCTCTTTTAACTAACTTTATCTAACTAACTTTATCTAACTAACTTTATCTATCTAACTTTATCTAACTAACTTTATCTAACTAACTTTATCTAACTAACTTTATCTATCTAACTTTATCTAACTAACTTTATCTATCTAACTTTATCTAACTAACTTTACCTAACTAACTTTATCTAACTAACTTTATCTATCTAACTTTATCTAACTAACTTTACCTAACTAACTTTATCTAACTAACTTTATCTATCTAACTTTATCTAACTAACTTTATCTAACTAACTTTTAATGGCTGACACCATCGAAGCTTTCAAATCATTCAGAGTTGCTTTCGTCATCCCACCTCTTCCTCCTTCTTCATGATATGTTCAGCAAGTAAAACATTGTAAAGTGCAATTACCTCTTCAAGCTCCTTGTAGTTGCCCTTGTTACCGGAACTTTCCCTCTCGTCGTGTCCTCTAAAAAGCAAACTCTTGCAAGCCCAGCTTTAGTTTTTTTGTTTAGCTGATCGATCGATGTTCTTCAGATCACTGTACCCACCTTTCCACCAAGGCTCAGACTTTCCAAAAAGCAGGCAAGGCCAGAAATACATGTTGCCTGATGAAAGGCTCCCTGTTAACCAGCTATACTTCTCATACCAGTTGGTATTGAACGTCCTCACCTCTTCCTCCTTCTTCATAAAACTGATCTCAGGCAGAGGTCGACCGTCGCTTTTAATACACACCTCTTCCTCCTTCTTCATGAAACTGATCTCAGGCAGAGGTCGACCGTCGCTTTTAATACACACCTCTTCCTCCTTCTTCATGAAACTGATCTCAGGCAGAGGTCGACCCTCACTTTTAATACACACCTTTTCCTCCTTCTTCATGAAACTGATCTCAGGCAGAGGTCGACCGTGGCATTTAATACACACCTTTTAATCCTTCTTCATGAAACTGATCTCAGGCAGAGGCTGGTACCTAGCTCGCTTTTAATACACACCTTTTAATCCTTCTTCATGAAACTGATCTCAGGCAGATTTATAATATACCCCTCCATCTTTAATACACACCTTTTAATCCTTCTTCATGAAACTGATCTCAGGCAGAGGTCGACATAGAACCTCCATAATGCTTTTAATACACACCTAATACAACTCACTAAATTCATTCTCTGATCCTTATTCTATGATTGGATGGACAGCATGTCAGTGCATACTGCAAAAGCCTTGATTGGTTGGAGGACGTCCTCCGCAAGTGGTCATAATTACCATGTATGTCTACGGAAGGGGGTGAGGCCTATGAGCCTCCAAGGTTTTGTATTGAAGTCAATTTAGTGAGAGGAGGACAGAAGCTACATGTTCTGTCACGCATTGGTCTTAGTATTTTGTGTTTTCTTTATTTATTTGGTCAGGCCAGGGTGTGACATGGGTTTATTTTGTGGTGTGTTTTTGTATTGGGGTTTTAGTAGGTATTGGGATTCTGGCTGAGTAGGGTTGTCTAGGAAAGTCTATGGTTGCCTGAGGCAGTTCTTAATCTGAGGCAGGTGATTTTGTTGTCTCTGATTGGGAACCATATTATTTAGGCAGCCATATTCTTTGAGTATTTCGTGGGTGATTGTTCCTGTCTCTGTGTTTGTAGTCATCAGATAGGCTGTATAGGTATTCACGGTCCGTTTGTTGTTTTGTAATGTTTGTGTTTTTTTCTTCATTAAATATATATCGAACTAACCAAGCTGCATTTTGGTCCGACTCTCCTTCAACGGAAGAAAACCGTAACATTTTCTCTGGCTACAGCATGGTGCTACTCCAGCCAGTGCTGTTGAAGTTACTGTAGACCTTCAATGCAAAACAGTGTATTTTAATCAATCATTTGGTGACATAGGAATATAATTAGTATAATATTAACTAAAAAGGATAGCTTTTTTCATGTTTAACTATTTCTATTTTTATGAAATTTCACTGAGGAGGACGGTCCTTCCCTTCCTTCTCTGAGGAGCCTTCACTGAAGTACAGCTAGATTTCAACCTAGAATTTTCCAACAGATTTTTGTTATTTCGCAGAATGTCTTATGGATATATGGAATACATGTTTTTACGGACATATGGAATAAATGTTTTTATGGATATATGGAATAAATGTTTTTTTATACGGAATACATGTTTTTATGGATATACAGAATAAATGTTTTTATGGATATACGGAATACATGTTTTTATGGATATACAGAATAAATGTTTTTATGGATATATGGAATACGTGTTTTTATGGATATATGGAATAAATGTTTTTATGGATATATGGAATAAATGTTTTTATGGATATATGGAATAAATGTTTTTTATGGATATATGGAATAAATGTTTTTATGGTTATATGGAATATATCTTTTTATGGACATATGGAATAAATGTTTTTATGGATATATGGAATACATGTTTTTATGGATATATGGAATACATGTTTTTATGGATATATGGAATAAATGTTTTTATGGATATATGGAATAAATGTTTTTATGGTTATATGGAATAAATGTTTTTATGGACATATGGAATAAATGTTTTTATGGATATATGGAATAAATATTTTTATGGACATGGAATAAATGTTTTTATGGATATATGGAATACATGTTTTTATGGATATATGGAATAAATGTTTTTATGGATATATGGAATAAATGTTTTTTTTATGGATAAATGCAATGAGACATGGACACAGCTTGACTTCAGAACACTCCCAGCGTATATAAAAAATATACAACGTTTGTTTCCTTGTTTGATCCTTTCCTTGAGTCTTCTAATGTACTTGCTACCCAGTCTCTCTAAACCTCACGATAATGGTTTGATTGATCTGCAGCCATTACCCGGTAATGACTACCTAATCCAGAGGTTCTGTATTAACGACGGGGACGTGTGTTGAGACTGGGGTTCTCCAAGGACAACTCTTTTTACTGATGAGCTCTGATACTGATCCTGACAAAGTCCCGTAGCTGCTGAGCAATGGCCCTGTGTGTGTGTCCCCTACTGTCATATCATCAGTTAAGTCATTGAGTCTAACGACGATGCCACACAGCCGTGGTAGCTCATCTGCAGCGAACTGATGGAAATTACAGGAACTGGAGCTTACATTTATACAGGAAATGTTACAGCGTAATTTAATGCTTCAGGTTCTTGCTAATGCCACAGATACATTATGATTAATGGCTTTTTTTAATTGAGGGATTCTCAAGTTTAGTACTCAGTCTTTCCGTACTAAGAACCATCATATCAATTCATATTCATTACGTTAAGAATATATTGTCACCTTTGTTATTTTAAGGGTCTGGCTAGATTCTCACAAACTTTACATAAATATGTCACACTTCCCTGGATAGACTATAACACATCCTCATATATCTGACGAATGAACTGAAATTGATTCATGGTGTGTGTGTGTGTGTGTGTGTGTGTGTGTGTGTGTGTGTGTGTGTGTGTGTGTGTGTGTGTGTGTGTGTGTGTGTGTGTGTGTGTGTGTGTGTGTGTGTGTGTGTGTGTGTGTGTGTGTGTGTGTGTGTTTCTAAAGGAATGTGTGTGTGTCTGTGTTTCTAATGGAATGTGTGTGTGTGTGTGTTTCTAAAGGAATATGTGTGTGTGTGTGTTTCTAAAGGAATGTGTGTGTGTGTTTCTAAAGGAATGTGTGTGTGTGTGTGTGTGTGTGTGTGTGTGTTGTGTAAAGGTGTGTGTGTTTCTAAAGGTGTGTGTGTGTGTGTGTGTGTGTGTGTGTGTGTGTGTGTGTGTGTGTGTGTGTGTGTGTGTGTGTGTGTGTGTGTGTGTGTGTGTGTGTGTGTGTGTGTGTGTGTGTGTGTGTGTGTGTGTGTGTGTGTGTGGCCTGAGGCATTTTGCTATCTTGCAGGTAGAGTACTGGGTAGCAGTGCCAGCAGTAGTAGGAAGTAAACATCAAAGATCAAAGAAAATGGGTCTAGAAATCCCAGCTTGGTCTCTGTGACTGTCACAACCATCTGTTCGGCTCCTGAAACACATCTCCACTGTAGGACCACATCCCTCTTCTCAGACAGAAACCGCTGGCTAACCCCAAGTAACCCCATCTCCCCTGTCTCAGAGACAACCACAGAGGACCTGGCGGTAGCTGAACTTCAGGTTAAAGGTCAAACTAACATCCAGATGCAGTTGGAGGTGGAGTAATATGAGGTGGAGTTAGGTGACAGCGTATGCAGAGGTGGCTGTGGCGTGGAATGCAGTAGATACACCTTGTGCCCTGGCGAAGGACGAAAGGTTGGTGTTGCTGTTCAATGCATTGTCTTACCACATGGAGAAATCAGCAGTAGTGTACCTGAGTGGGCGACACACCGACAAAACATTGTAAAAATGTGTCCATTCATGCTGTTACCAAGATGTTATCTTCACCTACAGCTTCAAGCTGTTGTGAGCCAAACTCCATTACACTGCTCAGAAAGACTGGTATTCACTCTACTAATAGGGCACCAGCAGTATTCTGTCTTCAGTGTTCCATCCCTACCATCCACTCCAAGCTACAATGTATCTTTGTTGCCATGGTGAATTCCAAGGTGGCTTTGATGGGTTTGTTGACACACTGGAGCACAGAGTATCTTCCCCTCTACCTCTCTCTTCCAGTTTCCTCCCCTAGGGTTGGTTCTCTCTCCACTGACTCCACGGTGCTGTCCTGATGTCTTATTCTGTCTGTCAGTGACATGATGGCTGTGGGCCCTGTCGGTACACACTTGTGTTTATTTCCAAGTCCTCACGTACTGTGGAAGCCTGCTCTCAACCGGGGATAAAGAGTTAGAGGAATCTCAGTGTTGGGCCCCTGTGGGCTTCACTGGTAATGAGAGTAGACTCCACCTGTGTGTGTGGAATACTAATCTGCTCTCAGCTTTGATACTGATGGAAGGTGTTCATTAATAGCACTAGTCACACAGTCAGGCCCAGGGAGAGGTGTGTGTGTGTGTGTGTGTGTGTGTGTGTGTGTGTGTGTGTGTGTGTGTGTGTGTGTGTGTGTGTGTGTGTGTGTGTGTGTGTGTGTGTGTGTGTGTGTGTGTGTGTGTGTGTGTGTGTGTGTGTGTGTGTGTGTGTGTGTGTGTGTGTGTGTGTGTGTGTGTGTGTGTGAGTGAGGGAGTGACTGAGTGTGTGTGTGTGTGTGTGTGGGTATGTGTGTGTGTGAGTGAGTTTTTTTGCAAGGGAAAATCGTTTTTCATCTATCACCTCCTCGTTTCACTCTGTTTCAAAACGTTTCTCGCTACTGAACAGAACTTTGGGTTTAGTTTCTTTACATTTTCATTCTACTTCTGACAGGTCTACTATTTTGTCGTGGGAGAGAGAGATGGGTAAGAGCCATGTCTTAGTGTGTAAAAGGGTGGAGAAAAGGTCACTCGTCTGGCATCCGTGAGGGTGGGAATGCATAGAGTCACTGTGTGTGGTAGAATGTGATCTCCTTGTGTTGGGACAAGAGTCATCCTTGTGTTGGGAGACAGAGATGTAGGAACGGAGACAGTTAGAGATGGAGGGAGGGAGACAGAGATGTAGGAACGGAGACAGTTAGAGATGGAGGGAGGGAGACAGAGATGTAGGAACGGAGACAGTTAGAGATGGAGGGAGGGAGACAGAGATGTAGGAACGGAGACAGTTAGAGATGGAGGGAGGGGGAGACATGGAGATGGAGAGTTAGGATGGAGACAGTTAGAGATGGAGGGATGGAGACAGTTAGAGAGAGGGATGGAGATGGAGGGATGGAGACAGTTAGAGATGGAGGGAGAGAGACAGAGATGGAGGGATGGAGACAGTTAGAGATGGAGGGAGGGAGACAGTTAGAGATGGAGGGATGGAGACAGATGGAGGGATGGAGACAGTTAGAGATGAGGGGGGAGAGACAGAGATGGAGGGATGGAGACAGTTAGAGATGGAGGGATGGAGACAGTTAGAGATGGAGGGATGGAGACAGTTAGAGATGGAGGGAGGGAGACAGAGATGGAGGGATGGAGACAGTTAGAGATGGAGGGAGAGAGACAGAGATGGAGGGATGGAGACAGTTAGAGATGGAGGGATGGAGACAGATGGAGGGAGGGAGACAGTTAGAGATGGAGGGATGGAGACAGTTAGAGATGGAGGGAGGGAGACAGTTAGAGATGGAGGGATGGAGACAGATGGAGGGAGGGAGACAGTTAGAGATGGAGGGATGGAGACAGTTAGAGATGGAGGGAGGGAGACAGTTAGAGATGGAGGGATGGAGACAGTTAGAGATGGAGGGATGGAGACAGTTAGAGATGGAGGGATGGAGACAGATGGAGGGAGGGAGACAGTTAGAGATGGAGGGATGGAGACAGATGGAGGGATGGAGAAGGTTAGAGATGGAGGGATGGAGACAGATGGAGGGATGGAGAAGGTTAGAGATGGAGGGATGAGACAGATGGAGGGATGGAGACAGATGGAGGGATGGAGACAGTTAGAGATGGAGGGATGGAGACAGATGGAGGGATGGAGAAGGTTAGAGATGGAGGGATGGAGACAGTTAGAGATGGAGGGAGGGAGACAGTTAGAGATGGAGGGATGGAGACAGTTAGAGATGGAGGGATGGAGACAGTTAGAGATGGAGGGATGGAGACAGATGGAGGGATGGAGGCAGAGATGGAGGGATGGAGACAGTTAGAGATGGGGTGATAGAGACAGATGGAGGGATGGAGAAGGTTAGAGATGGAGGGAGGGAGACAGTTAGAGATGGAGGGATGGAGACAGTTAGAGATGGAGGGATGGAGACAGATGAAGGGATGGAGAAGGTTAGAGATGGAGGGAGGGAGACAGTTGGAGATGGGGTAGGGAGACAGTTAGAGATGGAGGGATGGAGACAGTTAGAGATGGAGGGAGGGAGACAGTTAGCGATGGGGGATGGAGACAGATGGAGGGAGGGAGACAGTTAGAGATGGAGGGAGGGAGTCAGTTAGAGATGGAGGATTGGAGACAGTTAGAGATGGAGGGATGGAGACAGATGGAGGGATAGAGACAGTTAGAGGTGGAGGACTGGAGAAAGTTATTCCTTTCATTAAGAGGGAGATATGCAAGTCATGCTTTGAGTGTGTCTACATTCAAGGAGTTGGGGAATTGTGTTCATGTAGAGGGAGTAAGAGGAGAGAGGCCTTACATAACACAGAGAGAGAAAGAGAGAGAGATAGCCACGGCTCTAAGCCCCATGTTGAGTTGTTTTCTTTTGAGAGAGCGAGGGAAGAGTGTCATCCCTGTGTGAGAGAAAACAAGATAAAAAGATAGGGTCTTTTGCCCTCCTCACAGAGCTGAGAGACTTGTGTGCCTGGCCACCAGGACTTCCAGAGGAGGGCTGAACTCGTGCCTCCCTCTCTGTAGGTCACTTGGGAGGCAGTAGAAACATCGCCTCCGGCCTCTGGGCTCCTCCACTGGGAGACAAAACATGGTCTTCATCGACTGTGAAGTGAATCTAAAGTCCAGCATTAAACCCAATCCAACCCAAGTGCTCAGCTTTGAAAATACTGTTACAGTTTGGTCCTAATAATAACAGAGTAACCAGGGTAACTAGGCACTGAGGAACCAACCCATGACAGGGCCATAATCATGGAATTCTATTTTCCCTCATAACCTACAGTTTCAGAGTCACTCTCACTCTCTCTCCTCTCTCCCTCTGTCTCTCTCTGTCTTTCCTTATCCTCCCCTCTCTCCTTTAATCACCCCTCTGTTCATCAGTCTCTGTCTCTCCTTCCATCATCTCTCCAGTCTCTCTCTCGTCCTAGTCCTCTCTATCTCGCATTCCTACATCTCTCCAGTATCTCTCGTCTTAGTCCTCTGTCTCTCATTCCTACATCTCTCCAGTCTCTCTCGTCCTAGTCCTCTCTGTCTCTCCTTCCATCATCTCTCCAGTCTCTCTCGTCTTAGTCCTCTCTGTCTCTCCTTCCATCATCTCTCCAGTCTCTCTCTCATCTTAGTCCTCCCTGTCTCTCCTTCCATCATCTCTCCAGTCTCTCTCTCATCTTAGTCCTCTCTGTCTCTCCTTCCTACATCTCTCCAGTCTTTCTCTCGTCCTAGTCCTCTCTGTCTCTCCTTCCATCATCTCTCCAGTCTCTCTCTCATCTTAGTCCTCTCTGTCTCTCCTTCCTACATCTCTCCAGTCTTTCTCTCGTCCTAGTCCTCTCTGTCTCTCCTTCCATCATCTCTCCAGTCTCTCTCTCATCTTAGTCCTCTGTCTCTCTTTCCTACATCTCTCCAGTCTCTCTCTCATCTTAGTCCTCTCTGTCTCTCTTTCCTACATCTCTCCAGTCTTTCTCTCATCTTAGTCCTCTCTGTCTCTCCTTCCTACATCTCTCCAGTCTCTCTCTCTCCTAGTCCTCTCTGTCTCTCCTTCCCATCTCTCCAGTCTCTCTCGTCTTAGTCCTCTGTCTCTCATTCCTACATCTCTCCAGTCTCTCTATCTTCTTAGTCCTCTCTGTCTCTCCTTCCATCATCTCTCCAGTCTCTCTCTCGTCTTAGTCCTCTCTGTCTTTCCTTCCTACATCTCTCCAGTCTCTCTCTTGTCTTAGTCCTCTCTGTCTCTCCTTCCTACATCTCTCCAGTCTCTCTCATCTTAGTCCTCTTGGTCTCTCCTTCCTACATCTCTCCAGTCTCTCTCATCTTAGTCCTCTATGTCCCTCCTTCCATCATCTCTCCAGTCTCTCTCGTCCTAGTCCTCTCTGTCTCTCCTTCCTACATCTCTCCAGTCTCTCTCCTCCTAGTCCTCTCTGTCTCTCCTTCCATCATCTCTCCAGTCTCGCTCTCATCCTAGTCCTCCCTGTCTCTCCTTCCTACATCTCTCCAGT
Organism: Oncorhynchus gorbuscha; assembly: GCF_021184085.1. Lineage (NCBI taxonomy): Eukaryota > Metazoa > Chordata > Actinopteri > Salmoniformes > Salmonidae > Oncorhynchus > Oncorhynchus gorbuscha. Next base: position 350,591 of record NW_025745770.1, on the reverse strand, counting down.
CTCTCTCTCATCCTAGTCCTCTCTGTTTCTCCTTCCTACATCTCTCCAGTCTCTCTCGTCTTAGTCCTCTCTGTCTCTCCTTCCATCATCTCTCCAGTCTGTCTCGTCTTAGTCCTCTCTGTCTCTCCTTCCATCATCTCTCCAGTCTCTCTCTCATCTTAGTCCTCTCTGTCTCTCCTTCCATCATCTCTCCAGTCTCTCTCTCATCTTAGTCCTCTGTCTCTCCTTCCATCATCTCTCCAGTCTCTCTCTCGTCCTAGTCCTCTCTGTCTCTCCTTCCTACATCTCTCCAGTCTCTCTCGTCTTAGTCCTCTGTCTCTCATTCCTACATCTCTCCAGTCTCTCTCTCTTCTTAGTCCTCTCTGTCTCTCCTTCCATCATCTCTCCAGTCTCTCTCTCATCTTAGTCCTCTCTGTCTTTCCTTCCTACATCTCTCCAGTCTCTCTCTTGTCTTAGTCCTCTCTGTCTCTCCTTCCTACATCTCTCCAGTCTCTCTCATCTTAGTCCTCTTGGTCTCTTTCCTACATCTCTCCAGTCTCATCTTAGTCCTCTATGTCCCTCCTTCCATCATCTCTCCAGTCTCTCTCGTCCTAGTCCTCTCTGTCTCTCCTTCCTACATCCTCCAGTCATCTCTCCAGTCTGTCTCTCCTTCCATCATCTCTCCAGTCTCTCTCATCTTAGTCCTCTTGGTCTCTCCTTCCTACATCTCTCCAGTCTCTCTCATCTTAGTCCTCTATGTCCCTCCTTCCATCATCTCTCCAGTCTCTCTCGTCCTAGTCCTCTCTGTCTCTCCTTCCTACATCTCTCCAGTCTCTCTCTCATCTTAGTCCTCTCTGTCTTTCCTTCCTACATCTCTCCAGTCTCTCTCTTGTCTTAGTCCTCTCTGTCTCTCCTTCCTACATCTCTCCAGTCTCTCTCTCATCTTAGTCCTCTCTGTCTCTCCTTCCATCATCTCTCCAGTCTCTCTCTCATCTTAGTCCTCTCTGTCTTTCCTTCCTACATCTCTCCAGTCTCTCTCTTGTCTTAGTCCTCTCTGTCTCTCCTTCCTACATCTCTCCAGTCTCTCTCTCCTAGTCCTCTGTCTCTCCTTCCTCATCTCTCCAGTCTCTCTCCTAGTCTTCTGTCTCTCATTCCTACATCTCTCCAGTCTCTCTCATCTTAGTCCTCTCTGTCTCTCCTTCCTCATCTCTCCAGTCTCTCTCGTCCTAGTCCTCTGTCTCTCCTTCCTACATCTCTCCAGTCTCTCTCTTGTCTTAGTCCTCTCTGTCTCTCCTTCCTACATCTCTCCAGTCTCTCTCATCTTAGTCCTCTTGGTCTCTCCTTCCTACATCTCTCCAGTCTCTCTCATCTTAGTCCTCTATGTCCCTCCTTCCATCATCTCTCCAGTCTCTCTCGTCTTAGTCCTCTCTGTCTCTCCTTCCTACATCTCTCCAGTCTCTCTCGTCCTAGTCCTCTCTGTCTCTCCTTCCTACATCTCTCCAGTCTTTCTCTCATCTTAGTCCTCTCTGTCTCTCTTCCTACATCTCTCCAGTCTCTCTCGTCTAGTCCTCTCTGTCTCTCCTTCCTCATCTCTCCAGTCTCTCTCGTCTTAGTCCTCTGTCTCTCATTCCTACATCTCTCCAGTCTCTCTATCTTCTTAGTCCTCTCTGTCTCTCCTTCCATCATCTCTCCAGTCTCTCTCTCGTCTTAGTCCTCTCTGTCTTCTCCTTCCTACATCTCTCCAGTCTCTCTCTTGTCTTAGTCCTCTCTGTCTCTCCTTCCTACATCTCTCCAGTCTCTCTCATCTTAGTCCTCTTGGTCTCTCCTTCCTACATCTCTCCAGTCTCTCTCATCTTAGTCCTCTATGTCCCTCCTTCCATCATCATCAGTCTCCAGTCTGTCTCTCCTTCCTACATCTCTCCAGTCCTCCTAGTCCTCTCTGTCTCTCCTTCCATCATCTCTCCAGTCTCTCTCTCATCCTAGTCCTCCCTGTCTCTCCTTCCTACATCTCTCCAGTCTCATCTCTCTGTTTCTCCTTAGTCCAGTCTCCTCGTCTTAGTCTCTCTGTCTCTCCTTCCATCATCTCTCCAGTCTTCTCCTTCCATCATCTCTCCAGTCTCTCTCTCATCTTAGTCCTCTCTGTCTCTCCTTCCATCATCTCTCCAGTCTCTCTCTCATCTTAGTCCTCTGTCTCTCCTTCCATCATCTCTCAGTCTCTCTCTCGTCCTAGTCCTCTCTGTCTCTCCTTCCTACATCTCTCCAGTCTCTCTCGTCTTAGTCCTCTGTCTCTCATTCCTACATCTCTCCAGTCTCTCTCTCTTCTTAGTCCTCTCTGTCTCTCCTTCCATCATCTCTCCAGTCTCTCTCATCTTAGTCCTCTCTGTCTCTCCTTCCTACATCTCTCCAGTCTCTCTTGTCTTAGTCCTCTCTGTCTCTCCTTCCATCATCTCTCCAGTCTCTCTCATCTTAGTCCTCTTAGTCCTCCTGTCTCTCCTCATCTTAGTCCTCTATGTCTCCTTCCATCATCTCTCCAGTCTCTCTCGTCCTAGTCCTCTCTGTCTCTCCTTCCTACATCTCTCCATCTCCTCCTAGTCCTCTCTGTCTCTCCTTCCATCATCTCTCCAGTCTCTCTCATCTTAGTCCTCTTGGTCTCTCCTTCCTACATCTCTCCAGTCTCTCTCATCTTGTCCTCTATGTCCCTCCTTCCATCATCTCTCCAGTCTCTCTCGTCCTAGTCCTCTCTGTCTCTCCTTCCTACATCTCTCCAGTCTCTCTCTCATCTTAGTCCTCTCTGTCTTTCCTTCCTACATCTCTCCAGTCTCTCTCTTGTCTTAGTCCTCTCTGTCTCTCCTTCCTACATCTCTCCAGTCTCTCTCTCATCTTAGTCCTCTCTGTCTCTCCTTCCATCATCTCTCCAGTCTCTCTCTCATCTTAGTCCTCTCTGTCTTTCCTTCCTACATCTCTCCAGTCTCTCTCTTGTCTTAGTCCTCTCTGTCTCTCCTTCCTACATCTCTCCAGTCCTAGTCCTCTGTCTCTCCTTCCTACATCTCTCCAGTCTCTCTCGTCCTAGTCTTCTGTCTCTCATTCCTACATCTCTCCAGTCTCTCTCGTCTTAGTCCTCTCTGTCTCTCCTTCCTACATCTCTCCAGTCTCTCTCTCCTAGTCCTCTGTCTCTCCTTCCTACATCTCTCCAGTCTCTCTCTTGTCTTAGTCCTCTCTGTCTCTCCTTCCCATCTCTCCAGTCTCTCTCATCTTAGTCCTCTTGGTCTCTCCTTCCTACATCTCTCCAGTCTCTCTCATCTTAGTCCTCTATGTCCCTCCTTCCATCATCTCTCCAGTCTCTCTCGTCCTAGTCTCTCTGTCTCTCCTTCCTACATCTCTCCAGTCTCTCTCCTCCTAGTCCTCTCTGTCTCTCCTTCCATCATCTCTCCAGTCTCTCTCTCATCCTAGTCCTCTCTGTCTCTCCTTCCTACATCTCTCCAGTCTCTCTCTCATCCTAGTCCTCTCTGTTTCTCCTTCCTACATCTCTCCAGTCTCTCTCTCATCCTAGTCCTCTCTGTTTCTCCTTCCTACATCTCTCCAGTCTCTCTCATCCTAGTCCTCTCAGTCTCTCCTTCCTACATCTCTCCAGTCTCTCTCTCATCCTAGTCCTCTCTGTCTCTCCTTCCTACATCTCTCCAGTCTCTCTCTCATCTTAGTCCTCTCTGTCTTTCCTTCCCATCTCTCCAGTCTCTCTCATTTTAGTCCTCTATGTCCCTCCTTCCATCATCTCTCCAGTCTCTCTCATCCTAGTCCTCTCTGTTTCTCCTTCCTACATCTCTCCAGTCTCTCTCGTCTTAGTCCTCTCTGTCTCTCCTTCCATCATCTCTCCAGTCTGTCTCGTCTTAGTCTCTCTGTCTTCCTTCCATCATCTCTCCAGTCTCTCTCTCATCTTAGTCCTCTCTGTCTCTCCTTCCATCATCTCTCCAGTCTCTCTCTCATCTTAGTCCTCTGTCTCTCCTTCCATCATCTCTCCAGTCTCTCTCTCGTCCTAGTCCTCTCTGTCTCTCCTTCCTACATCTCTCCAGTCTCTCTCGTCTTAGTCCTCTGTCTCTCATTCCTACATCTCTCCAGTCTCTCTCTCTTCTTAGTCCTCTCTGTCTCTCCTTCCATCATCTCTCCAGTCTCTCTCATCTCTCATCTTAGTCCTCTCTGTCTTTCCTTCCTACATCTCTCCAGTCTCTCTCTTGTCTTAGTCCTCTCTGTCTCTCCTTCCTACATCTCTCCAGTCTCTCTCATCTTAGTCCTCTTGGTCTCTTTCCTACATCTCTCCAGTCTCTCTCATCTTAGTCCTCTATGTCCCTCCTTCCATCATCTCTCCAGTCTCTCTCGTCCTAGTCCTCTGTCTCTCCTTCCTACATCTCTCCAGTCTCTCTCGTCCTAGTCCTCTCTGTCTCTCCTTCCATCATCTCTCCAGTCTCTCTCATCTTAGTCCTCTTGGTCTCTCCTTCCTACATCTCTCCAGTCTCTCTCATCTTAGTCCTCTATGTCCCTCCTTCCATCATCTCTCCAGTCTCTCTCGTCCTAGTCCTCTCTGTCTCTCCTTCCTACATCTCTCCAGTCTCTCTCTCATCTTAGTCCTCTCTGTCTTTCCTTCCTACATCTCTCCAGTCTCTCTCTTGTCTTAGTCCTCTCTGTCTCTCCTTCCTACATCTCTCCAGTCTCTCTCTCATCTTAGTCCTCTCTGTCTCTCCTTCCATCATCTCTCCAGTCTCTCTCTCATCTTAGTCCTCTCTGTCTTTCCTTCCTACATCTCTCCAGTCTCTCTCTTGTCTTAGTCCTCTGTCTCTCCTTCCTACATCTCTCCAGTCTCTCTCGTCCTAGTCCTCTGTCTCTCCTTCCTACATCTCTCCAGTCTCTCTCGTCCTAGTCTTCTGTCTCTCATTCCTACATCTCTCCAGTCTCTCTCGTCTTAGTCCTCTCTGTCTCTCCTTCCTACATCTCTCCAGTCTCTCTCGTCCTAGTCCTCTGTCTCTCCTTCCTACATCTCTCCAGTCTCTCTCTTGTCTTAGTCCTCTCTGTCTCTCCTTCCTACATCTCTCCAGTCTCTCTCATCTTAGTCCTCTTGGTCTCTCCTTCCTACATCTCTCCAGTCTCTCTCATCTTAGTCCTCTATGTCCCTCCTTCCATCATCTCTCCAGTCTCTCTCGTCCTAGTCCTCTCTGTCTCTCCTTCCTACATCTCTCCAGTCTCTCTCCTCCTAGTCCTCTCTGTCTCTCTTTCCTACATCTCTCCAGTCTTTCTCTCATCTTAGTCCTCTCTGTCTCTCCTTCCTACATCTCTCCAGTCTCTCTCTCGTCCTAGTCCTCTCTGTCTCTCCTTCCTACATCTCTCCAGTCTCTCTCGTCTTAGTCCTCTGTCTCTCATTCCTACATCTCTCCAGTCTCTCTATCTTCTTAGTCCTCTCTGTCTCTCCTTCCATCATCTCTCCAGTCTCTCTCTCGTCTTAGTCCTCTCTGTCTTTCCTTCCTACATCTCTCCAGTCTCTCTCTTGTCTTAGTCCTCTCTGTCTCTCCTTCCTACATCTCTCCAGTCTCTCTCATCTTAGTCCTCTTGGTCTCTCCTTCCTACATCTCTCCAGTCTCTCTCATCTTAGTCCTCTCTGTCTCTCCTTCCATCATCTCTCCAGTCTCTCTCTCATCCTAGTCCTCTCTGTCTCTCCTTCCTACATCTCTCCAGTCTCTCTCCTCCTAGTCCTCTCTGTCTCTCCTTCCATCATCTCTCCAGTCTCGCTCTCATCCTAGTCCTCCCTGTCTCTCCTTCCTACATCTCTCCAGTCTCTCTTCATCCTAGTCCTCTCTGTTTCTCCTTCCTACATCTCTCCAGTCTCTCTCGTCTTAGTCCTCTCTGTCTCTCCTTCCATCATCTCTCCAGTCTGTCTCGTCTTAGTCCTCTCTGTCTCTCCTTCCATCATCTCTCCAGTCTCTCTCTCATCTTAGTCCTCTCTGTCTCTCCTTCCATCATCTCTCCAGTTCTCTCTCATCTTAGTCCTCTGTCTCTCCTTCCATCATCTCTCCAGTCTCTCTCGTCCTAGTCCTCTCTGTCTCTCCTTCCTACATCTCTCCAGTCTCTCTCGTCTTAGTCCTCTGTCTCTCATTCCTACATCTCTCCAGTCTCTCTCTCTTCTTAAGTCCTCTCTGTCTCTCCTTCCATCATCTCTCCAGTCTCTCTCTCATCTTAGTCCTCTCTGTCTTTCCTTCCTACATCTCTCCAGTCTCTCTCTTGTCTTAGTCCTCTCTGTCTCTCCTTCCTACATCTCTCCAGTCTCTCTCATCTTAGTCCTCTTGGTCCTTTCCTACATCTCTCCAGTCTCTCTCATCTTAGTCCTCTATGTCCCTCCTTCCATCATCTCTCCAGTCTCTCTCGTCCTAGTCCTCTCTGTCTCTCCTTCCTACATCTCTCCAGTCTCTCTCCTCCTAGTCCTCTCTGTCTCTCTTCCATCATCTCTCCAGTCTCTCTCATCTTAGTCCTCTTGGTCTCCTTCCTACATCTCTCCAGTCTCTCTCATCTTAGTCCTCTATGTCCCTCCTTCCATCATCTCTCCAGTCTCTCTCGTCCTAGTCCTCTCTGTCTCTCCTTCCTACATCTCTCCAGTCTCTCTCTCATCTTAGTCCTCTCTGTTTCCTTCCTACATCTCTCCAGTCTCTCTCTTGTCTTAGTCCTCTCTGTCTCTCCTTCCTACATCTCTCCAGTCTCTCTCATCTTAGTCCTCTCTGTCTCTCCTTCCATCATCTCTCCAGTCTCTCTCTCATCTTAGTCCTCTCTGTCTTTCCTTCCTACATCTCTCCAGTCTCTCTCTTGTCTTAGTCCTCTCTGTCTCTCCTTCCACATCTCTCCATGGTCGTCCGAGTCCTCTGTCTCTCCTTCCTACATCTCTCCAGTCTCTCTCGTCCAAGTCTTCTGTCTCTCATTCCTACATCTCTCCAGTCTCTCTCGTCTTAGTCCTCTCTGTCTCTCCTTCAAACATCTCTCCAGTCTCTCTCGTCCTAGTCCTCTGTCCTCCTAAGAACATCTCTCCAGTCTCTCTCATGTCTTAGTCCTCTCTGTCTCTCCTTCCTACATCTCTCCAGTCCTCTCATCTTAGTCCTCTTGGTCTCTCCTTCCTACATCTCTCAGTCTCTCTCATCTTAGTCCTCTATGTCCCTCCTTCCATCATCTCTCCAGTCTCTCTCGTCCTAGTCCTCTCTGTCTCTCCTTCCTACATCTCTCCAGTCTCTCTCCTCCTAGTCCTCTCTGTCTCTCCTTCCATCATCTCTCCAGTCTCTCTCTCATCCTAGTCCTCTCTGTCTCTCCTTCCTACATCTCTCCAGTCTCTCTCTCATCCTAGTCCTCTCTGTTTCTCCTTAAGAACATCTCATCACAAACATCTCTCATCCTAGTCCTCTCTGTTTCTCTCCTTCCTACATCTCTCCAGTCTCTCTCATCCTAGTCCTCTCAGTCTCTCCTTCCCACATCTCTCCAGTCTCTCTCTCATCCTAGTCCTCTCTGTCTCTCCTTCCTACATCTCTCCAGTCTCTCTCTCATCTTAGTCCTCTCTGTCTTTCCTTCCTACATCTCTCCAGTCTCTCTCATTTTAGTCCTCTATGTCCCTCCTTCCATCATCTCTCCAGTCTCTCTCATCCTAGTCCTCTCTGTTTCTCCTTCCTACATCTCTCCAGTCTCTCTCTTGTCTTAGTCCTCTCTGTCTCTCCTTCCTACATCTCTCCAGTCTCTCTCATCCTAGTCCTCTCAGTCTCTCCTTCCTACATCTCTCCAGTCTCTCTCTCATCCTAGTCCTCTCTGTCTCTCCTTCCTACATCTCTCCAGTCTCTCTCTCATCCTAGTCCTCTCTGTCTCTATTTCCTCTTCCTCTCTAACACAGCTGTCAGATTAGGCCAATGTTCTGCCTGGTGCTCCAGGGGTCACCACTGGATTAGAGCTGTAATCCCAGGTGCGACAGCCAGTTCATTCATTTACTCACTTCTGCCCTAATCCCTGACAGTATCAGTATCACCATGGCAGACGAGCAGATGACCGCAGGCTTGACGGGATAAGAGGTCATTGGGCTCAGAGACAATGGGGGATGGGGGATGGGGAGAGATGATCACTCACGCCAGAGCCAGGTGAGACAGGAGTTTGGATACTAAGAGCTGGCTGCTCTATACGCATGGTCATGAATGGACTGAATTTGAAGAGACTGCTTACCACCAAACGGTTAAATACTGATGCAGTGGGTTGTTTTGACCACTCTAATTGCATAATGCAACAGTTTAATGACACGTATTACAGTTGGCGGAGACTGTAGAGTACAGTGAGTTCAGCTTAATGACATGCTGAATTAAAAACACCCATCTCAAATGTATGTTTCTGATATTTCAGTGGTTTTTCCTGATTCAGTGGTTACTTTAGGCAACGTATCGATACACTTATAGGCACATACTGTGATTATAACACACTGCGTGAGACGGATGTTGAAAAAGGCCTGCATTTAATCAATGCAATGCCATTCTTATCTAATCTCTGTCAAAATTATGCAGAGAAGACATTAAAGCCATGCCCTTTGACCTTTTCTAATTTACATGTCCGTATAATTTAAATATTTTTTAAAAATGTAGAAAGCCATTACATACTGGGAGAGTAAATGATTCATAGTGCCATTATTCATGGACCTATGATATTAGCATACCAAATTTTACATTTGAGTTATTTAGCAGACTCTTATCCAGAGTTACTTACTGGAGCAATTAGGGTTAAGTGCCTTGCTCAAGGGCACGTCAACATATATTTCACCTAGTCGGTTCAGGGATTCGAAAGCAACCTTTCACTGGCCCAATGCTCTTAAAGTGACTACCTGCCACCCATTTCATGTGTTAAACCACACAGAGAGAAAGAGGAATCCCGGGTCTTTATAGCGCTTCATAGTACGCTATGTTGCCCTTTCTGATGAGGGGTCTTATTATTTCATGAAACTCCTCTGCTCAGGTCAGTCCATCAACACAGCAGTAGCCCACTGGTTAATTCATGACAGAAGTGAATGGGGGAAAACGGACCCCCCACCGACTTCCTCTGCCAAGACATGAAATCCTGACCCAACCGAATGTGGATGACATCACAAACATGGTAGACGATGTTTCTCCAAGGACTGCCAATGATAAGAACATGGCATCACAAACATGGTAGACAATGTTTCTCCAAGGACTGCTAATGATAAGAACATGGCATCACAAACATGGTAGACAATGTTTCTCCAAGGACTGCCAATGATAAGAACATGGCATCACAAACATGGTAGACGATGTTTCTCCAAGGACTGCCAATGATAAGAACATGGCATCACAAACATGGTAACGATGTTTCTCCAAGGACTGCCAATGATAAGAACATGGCATCACAAACATGGTAGACAATGTTTCTCCAAGGACTGCCAATGATAAGAACATGGCATCACAAACATGGTAGACGATGTTTCTCCAAGGACTGCCAATGATAAGAACATGGCATCACAAACATGGTAGACATCCAAGACTGCCAATGATAAGAACATGGCATCACAAACATGGTAGACGATGTTTCTCCAAGGACTGCCAATGATAAGAACATGGCATCACAAACATGGTAGACGATGTTTCTCCAAGGACTGCCAATGATAAGAACATGGCATCACAAACATGGTAGACGATGTTTCTCCAAGGACTGCCAATGATAAGAACATGGCATCACAAACATGGTAGACGATGTTTTCCAAGGACTGCCAATGATAAGAACATGGCATCACAAACATGGTAGACGATGTTTCTCCAAGGACTGCCAATGATAAGAACATGGCATCACAAACATGGTAGAAATGTTTCTCCAGGGACTGCCAATGATAAGAACAAGCAAACCTCACAGCACCTGGTTATGCTTCTTTATCACGTGGGTTGAATGAAATCCAAGTGGGCTTCCCTCTGGAACAGTGCAACCCTGGCTGAGCTGATGGTCTCTGTTTAGGCTGAGTGAGCAGGTCACGCACACAGAGGAAGCAGTTATCCAGGGGTCAGACCAGGAAGAACCACGGGGGTATCCTAGGCTGATGATTCCTGCTAGGCATTGGACAGTACCATCACCTGACAAGAGGAAACCCACATTCAAGGGAGGATGTGCCGTGTCAAAAACAAAGGTCCAAATGGGAGCTCAATTCATTCTCATAACTTACTGTATTCCAGAGGAAAGGCAAGTCTAGTGTTCGCATGCAGTGAAACTGTCTAGACCATGATGCCACAGGACAAAATCAAATCAAATCAAATCAAATCAAATTTTATTTGTTACATCACATGGTTAGCAGATGTTAATGCGAGTGTAGCGAAATGCTTGTGCTTCTAGTTACGACAATGCAGTAATAACCAACAAGTAATCTAACTAACAATTCCAAACTACTACCTTATAGACACAAGTGTAAGGGGATAAGAATATGTATCTTATTTATATATATACATAAGATATATGAATGAGTGACGGTACAGAGCGGCATAGGCAAGATACAGTAGATGGTATTGAGTGCAGTATATACATATGAGATGAGTATGTAAACAAAGTGGCATAGTTAAAGTGGCTAGTGATACATGTATTACATAAGGATGCAGTCGATGATATAGAGTACAGTATATACGTATACATATGAGATGAATAATGTTGGTATGTAAACATTATATTAGGTAGCATTGTTTAAAGTGGCGGGTGATATATTTTACATCATTTCCCATCAATTCCCATTATTAAAGTGGCTGGAGTTGAGTCAGTGTGTTGGCAGCAGCCACTCAATGTTGGTGGTGGCTGTTTAACAGTCTGATGGCCTTGAGATAGAAGCTGTTTTTCAGTCTCTCAGGCTGCCAGTTAGGGAACCCTGCTCTAGTGTATTCTGTACCTCTCTCTTTCACTCACTTGATTTCAAAAGCATTAAACAGCACAGTTGAAGGATCACTTCATTTGACTTATAGTATGTATGCGTGAGAAAGATCATCTCAAGATATGGAATGAAATGGTTCAGTATACTGTAAGTGACTACCTGTATACAGGCACAACGATGCACAAGCCATAGACACAATTTCAGGAAAGAGATGTAGCTCCCACCAGATGGAAGAATTGCTTATTCAGGTAAAAATGGTTAACTCTGTGAACTGACATATTGTCCTCCTGTTTTCATCTCTTTAAGTCTGTACACACCACTGGGGTTGGCTCATCACAGAGAGAATACTGACTGGTGGACTCTGTTAGTCCTCCTCTTTAAGTCTGTACACACCACTGGGGTTGGCTCATCACAGAGAGAATACTGACTGGTGGACTCTGTTAGTCCTCCTGTTTAAGTCTGTACACACCACTGGGGTTGGCTCATCACAGAGAGAATACTGACGGGTGGACTCTGTTAGTCCTCCTCTTTAAGTCTGTACACACCACTGGGGTTGGCTCATCACAGAGAGAATACTGACGGGTGGACTCTGTTAGTCCTCCTGTTTAAGTCTGTACACACCACTGGGGTTGGCTCATCACAGAGAGAATACTGACGGGTGGACTCTGTTAGTCCTCCTCTTTAAGTCTGTACACACCACTGGGGTTGGCTCATCACAGAGAGAATACTGACGGGTGGACTCTGTTAGTCCTCCTGTTTAAGTCTGTACACACCACTGGGGTTGGCTCATCACAGAGAGAATACTGACGGGTGGACTCTGTTAGTCCTCCTGTTTAAGTCTGTACACACCACTGGGGTTGGCTCATCACAGAGAGAATACTGACTGGTGGACTCTGTTAGTCCTCCTGTTTAAGTCTGTACACACCACTGGGGTTGGCTCATCACAGAGAGAATACTGACGGGTGGACTCTGTTAGTCCTCCTGTTTAAGTCTGTACACACCACTGGGGTTGGCTCATCACAGAGAGAATACTGACTGGTGGACTCTGTTAGTCCTCCTGTTTAAGTCTGTACACACCACTGGGGTTGGCTCATCACAGAGAGAATACTGACGGGTGGACTCTGTTAGTCCTCCTCTTTAAGTCTGTACACACCACTGGGGTTGGCTCATCACAGAGAGAATACTGACGGGTGGACTCTGTTAGTCCTCCTGTTTAAGTCTGTACACACCACTGGGGTTGGCTCATCACAGAGAGAATACTGACGGGTGGACTCTGTTAGTCCTCCTGTTTAAGTCTGTACACACCACTGGGGTTGGCTCATCACAGAGAGAATACTGACGGGTGGACTCTGTTAGTCCTCCTGTTTAAGTCTGTACACACCACTGGGGTTGGCTCATCACAGAGAGAATACTGACGGGTGGACTCTGTTAGTCCTCCTGTTTAAGTCTGTACACACCACTGGGGTTGGCTCATCACAGAGAGAATACTGACGGGTGGACTCTGTTAGTCCTCCTGTTTAAGTCTGTACACACCACTGGGGTTGGCTCATCACAGAGAGAATACTGACGGGTGGACTCTGTTAGTCCTCCTGTTTAAGTCTGTACACACCACTGGGGTTGGCTCATCACAGAGAGAATACTGACGGGTGGACTCTGTTAGTCCTCCTGTTTAAGTCTGTACACACCACTGGGGTTGGCTCATCACAGAGAGAATACTGACGGGTGGACTCTGTTAGTCCTCCTGTTTAAGTCTGTACACACCACTGGGGTTGGCTCATCACAGAGAGAATACTGACGGGTGGACTCTGTTAGTCCTCCTGTTTAAGTCTGTACACACCACTGGGGTTGGCTCATCACAGAGAGAATACTGACGGGTGGACTCTGTTAGTCCTCCTGTTTAAGTCTGTACACACCACTGGGGTTGGCTCATCACAGAGAGAATACTGACGGGTGGACTCTGTTAGTCCTCCTGTTTAAGTCTGTACACACCACTGGGGTTGGCTCATCACAGAGAGAATACTGACGGGTGGACTCTGTTAGTCCTCCTGTTTAAGTCTGTACACACCACTGGGGTTGGCTCATCACAGAGAGAATACTGACGGGTGGACTCTGTTAGTCCTCCTGTTTAAGTCTGTACACACCACTGGGGTTGGCTCATCACAGAGAGAATACTGACGGGTGGACTCTGTTAGTCCTCCTGTTTAAGTCTGTACACACCACTGGGGTTGGCTCATCACAGAGAGTCTGTACACCACTGGGGTTGGCTCATCACAGAGAGAATACTGACGGGTGGACTCTGTTAGTCCTCCTGTTTAAGTCTGTACACACCACTGGGGTTGGCTCATCACAGAGAGAATACTGACGGGTGGACTCTGTTAGTCCTCCTCTTTAAGTCTGTACACACCACTGGGGTTGGCTCATCACAGAGAGAATACTGACGGGTGGACTCTGTTAGTCCTCCTGTTTAAGTCTGTACACACCACTGGGGTTGGCTCATCACAGAGAGAATACTGACGGGTGGACTCTGTTAGTCCTCCTCTTTAAGTCTGTACACACCACTGGGGTTGGCTCATCACAAAGACAATACTGACGGGTGGACTCTGTTAGTCCTCCTGTTTAAGTCTGTACACACCACTGGGGTTGGCTCATCACAGAGACAATACTGACGGGTGGACTCCTTATTATGGAACATGTCCTGAACCTCTACAGTGATGATATTATGAAACATGTCCTGAACCTCTATAGTGATATTATGAAACATGTCCTGAACCTCTACAGTGTTATTATGGAACATGTCCTGAACCTCTATAGTGATGTTATTATGGAACATGTCCTGAACCTCTACAGTGTTATTATGAAACATGTCCTGAACCTCTACAGTGTTATTATGGAACATGTCCTGAACCTCTACAGTGTTATTATGGAACATGTCCTGAACCTCTATAGTGATATTATGAAACATGTCCTGAACCTCTACAGTGTTATTATGGAACATGTCCTGAACCTCTACAGTGTTATTATGGAACATGTCCTGAACCTCTACAGTGTTATTATGGAACATGTCCTGAACCTCTACAGTGTTATTATGGAATATGTCCTGAACCTCTACAGTGTTATTATGAAACATGTCCTGAACCTCTACAGTGTTATTATGGAACATGTCCTGAACCTCTACAGTGTTATTATGGAACATGTCCTGAACCTCTACAGTGTTATTATGGAACATGTCCTGAACCTCTACAGTGTTATTATGGAACATGTCCTGAACCTCTACAGTGTTATTATGAAACATGTCCTGAACCTCTGCTGTGATATTATGGAACATGTCCTGAACCTCTACAGTGTTATTATGGAACATGTCCTGAACCTCTGCTGTGATATTATGGAACATGTCCTGAACCTCTACAGTGTTATTATGGAACATGTCCTGAACCTCTACAGTGTTATTATGGAACATGTCCTGAACCTCTACTGTGATGATATTATGGAACATGTCCTGAACCTCTACAGTGATATTATGGAACATGTCCTGAACCTCTACAGTGTTATTATGGAACATGTCCTGAACCTCTACAGAACTCTTCCTACTTTGTGCTGACCTCATCTGTGGGTGTTTGGGGGGTACTGCTCTGATGCCAAGAGACTTTTGAAAACATTTTGAATAATGATGTTTTTAGCTCTCTCTCACATATCTGACTCATTCACAGTGAAACAGCTTTTCACAATAAGGATGCAGACGCTATATAGAGAGAGACAACTTCTTCAGAATCAGAAAACTATGGCAGTACCATGTTGTATTTCTGACATTCTGTCCATTCAGTTCCAGGTTGTATTTCTGACATTCTGTCCATTCAGTCCCATGTTGTATTTCTAACATTCTGTCCATTCAGTCCCATGTTGTATTTCTGACATTCTGTCCATTCAGTTCCATGTTGTATTTCTGACATTCTGTCCATTCAGTTCCATGTTGTATTTCTGACATTCTGTCCATTCAGTTCCATGTTGTATTTCTAACATTCTGTCCATTCAGTTCCCCCCCCACCCCTCACTTGAACCTCATTTGGACTGAGACACGCCCACCACCTCACTTATTGGCTCTGACTGGCCCAGTCTCGTTAGTAGGGTCCTTTGATGGGACTGTTTCCATATGAAACCATGGCATTTCATATCATTGCCATTTTCACAATGTCCTTCTACCAAAGCTAAGAGCAAAGAGACTTGAATGTACATTGTGAAACCACTTGAATGTACATTGTGAAACCACTTGAATGTACATTGTGAAACCACTTGAAACGAATTGAATGTACATTGTGCTCATTGCAAATCACGGCTGTCAACCAGATGAGACCTTAGTGAAAACCCCACTGAATCACCTAAGAATAGGTCCTGATTATGGAGCGCAGTCAGCAAGGACAGGGACACATCAGCGATGGATAGAGATTAGCATGAGGAAGGAAGGGGAGGAGAGAGGGAATCAGGTGAGGAAGGAAGGGGAGGAGAGAGGGAATCAGGTGAGGAAGGGGAGGAGAGAGGGAATCAGGTGAGGAAGGAAGGGGTGGAGAGAGGGAATCAGGTGAGGAAGGAAGGGGACGAGAGAGGGAATCAGGTGAGGAAGGAAGGGGAGGAGAGAGGGAATCAGGTGAGGAAGGAAGGGGAGGAGAGAGGGAATCAGGTGAGGAAGGAAGGGGAGGAGAGAGGGAATCAGGTGAGGAAGGAAGGGGAGGAGAGAGGGAATCAGGTGAGGAAGGAAGGGGAGGAGAGAGGGAATCAGGTGAGGAAGGAAGGGGAGGAGAGAGGGAATCAGGTGAGGAAGGAAGGGGAGGAGAGAGGGAATCAGGTGAGGAAGGAAGGGGAGGAGATTGGGAATCAGGTGAGGAAGGAAGGGGAGGAGAGAGGGAATCAGGTGGTCCTTCTGTAGCTCAGTTGGTAGAGCATGGCGCTTGTAACACCAGGGTAGTGGGTTCGATCCCCGGGACCACCCATACGTAGAATGTATGCACACATGACTGTAAGTCGCTTTGGATAAAAGCGTCTGCTAAATGGCATATATTATATTATAGGAAGGAAGGGGAGGAGAGAGGGAATCGGGTGAGGATGGAAGGGGAGGAGAAAGGGAATCGGGTGAGGAAGGAAGGGGAGGAGAGAGGGAATCGGGTGAGGAAGGAAGGGGAGGAGAGAGGGAATCGGGTGAGGAAGGAAGGGGAGGAGAGAGGGAATCGGGTGAGGAAGGAAGGGAGGAGAGAGGGAATCGGGTGAGGAAGGAAGGGGAGGAGAGAGGGAATCGGGTGAGGAAGGAAGGGGAGGAGAGAGGGAATCGGGTGAGGAAGGAAGGGAGGAGAGAGGGAATCGGGTGAGGGAAGGAAGGGGAGGAGAGAGGGAATCGGGTGAGGGAAGGAAGGGGAGGAGAGAGGGAATCGGGTGAGGAAGGAAGGGGAGGAGAGAGGGAATCGGGTGAGGAAGGAAGGGGAGGAGAGAGGGAATCGGGTGAGGAAGGAAGGGGAGGAGAGAGGGAATCAGGTGAGGAAGGAAGGAAGGGGAGGAGAGAGTGGTTCAATTGAAGCAATGCTAGTAAATGAGTCACACTAACCACCCTGCTTTAGTGGATTTTAGATGTCAAATCATGTCTTTGTATCTCAGACAGGGCCTGACAGGTTGTGATTGGACAGAAGGATATGACCCATGGGTGGTCTGTCACTCTGCCTGTTGGTTTGTTGCTGCTCAGAGCTCTACGGTAATGAGGCAGACTCAATGTTTTGTTATTGTGGAGACGCTGCCCAGCCCAGCACTCTACGGTAACCCTATAAAAGTGTCTCAGATCACAACAAATCTTATTTTATATGGACTGCTCTCTCTCTCTCTCGCTGTCTCTCTCTCTCTCTCTCTCTCTCTCTCTCTCTCTCTCTCTCTCTCTCTCTCTCTCTCTCTCTCTCTCTCTCTCGCTGTCTCTCTCTCTCTCTCTCTCTCTCTCTCTCTCTCTCTGTCTCTCTGTCTCTGTCTTTCTCTCTGTCTCTCTCTCTGTCTCTGTCTTTCTCTCTCTCGCTCTGTCTCTCTCTCTCTCTCTCTCTCTCTCTCTCTCTCTCTCTCTCTCTCTCTCTCTCTCTCTCATACACACTAATGAAGGCACGTCCTCATAAAACACAGTCCCAGCTCTGCTATCAGAGGCAAAGTAACATCCACCATTGTCACAGGTCACAGCCCCTTTTAGTATTTCTCTAGAAGAAGCTTGTGTGAAGAAAGGCCTATTTCCAGAGCAGATGAAGCCGTCTCAGAGCCGAACCCTATGACATCACAACTGCCTTGTTTTCTCCACATCCATCCTCATTAAGCAGGAAGTAGGTGCTGTATACGGACCTGGAAAATAAACAAGTAGATGTTTTATTTTTAGGTTCCTTTCAAGATGAGGCCAATTTTCTTGTGGATATTTTTAAAGTTGGGGTGGAAGTTGTTAAGAAGACACAGAAATAGCTTTTGTCGCCGACCACAGTTTCACAAGTAAGCGGATACAGACTTGTCTTCTCCCCCTTGATGACAGTTTGTCTGCTGTAATATGCTCTATAGGGCTGTGTTGTTTATCTGGATGTGATGTTTACAGGTAAATGAAATGGATTATAGGTTGAACGAATCTCTCCAGAATATCAGAACGTAGATTCCAGGAGAGTGGTGAAGTCCTGTCATATCACAGAAGCAGTCTACTTTCTCAAGGTCCTAAATACGTGGATAATTTAACATTTTATTATAATATGACACGTTTTACTGAAAATTGAAGCATGTTCTCTTGGATTTCCCATGGAGTACTTTTGCTCACACCTCCTCTATTTCACTCTAATATGACTCCCTCAATTACTAATATCTCAGAGTCTGAAATTAAAAATGAAGAGGATGTTTCATGCTTGACTTTGAAGAAGTACAGTAGCAGTTCCAGAGATGTCTCTCTCTCTCTCTCTCTCTCTCTCTCTCTCTCTCTCTCTCTCTCTCTCTCTCTCTCTCTCTCTCTCTCTCTCTCTCTGTCTCTCTCTCTCTCTCTCTCCTATTTCTCCTATATCTCCATTGTTTGGCTGATCTCCATTAATTTGGCAGATTAGTGGTCAACAGCCTGGTTTTCTTGTTGGCTGATCCACGGCACTAACTTTTTGTCAAGGTATCTGTGATCAACAGATGCATATCTGTATACCCAGTCATGTGAAATCCATAGATAAGGGCCTGATTTATTTATTTAAATTGACTGATTTCCTTATATGAACTGTAACATTTGTGTCATTCTCAAAACGTTTGGCCACGTCTGTACTGCCTATGGTATGTGTCAGTAGTGTTACTGCCCCTGTGTGTACGTAGCATGTGAGTGTGTGTGGGCTGGTGTGGCTAAGATTCTAGGGCTGAATGTTTGTCTCAGTATGCCCCTGCTCACACATGTAGGTGTACACACTCACCATCCCACAAACACAGATTGCTTTTATGCAGCATGACATGAAGCGGACATAAAAGCCTTTAAGTCCTGTTCAGGGGCTGAGTAGAATATCTGCGTGGTATTGCTTTTGTAGACACCGTCTTGACATAACTGGGTGATGCATTAACGTCTCTTTCATTACCCTCTGTCTCTCTCTCTCTCTCTCTCTCTCTCTCTCTCTCTCTCTCTCTCTCTCTCTCTCTCTCTCTCTCTCTCTCTTTCTCTCTCTCTCTCTCTCTCTCTCTCTCTCTCTCTCTCTCTCTCTCTCTCTCTCTCTCTCTCTCTCTCTCTCTCTCTCTCTCTCTCTCTCTCTCTCTCTCTCTCTCTCTCTCTCTCTCTCTCTCTCTCTCTCTCTCTCTCTCTCTCTCTCTCTCTCTCTCTTGAGTTTACATTTTTTAATACATTTACAAACATTTCCAAAAACCTGTTTTTGCTTTGTCATTATGGGGTATTGTGTGTAGATGAATGACATTTAAAAATACATCTGTTTTAGAATAAGGCTGTAATGTAACAAAATGTGGAAAAAGTCAAGGAGACTGAATACTTACCGAATGCACTGTATGTATGTATAGATGTTTTACCGCTATAGAGATATAATTATTGTTTGGATAACCTTATTTACCATCATGTACTGGTTTTTACCTTGAGTTTTTTCACTGTTTGGGATGCCCACTGCAGAGAACACCGGAAGAAGAATTATCACTGAATTATGACAGTGAATCATTGTACTGTTTGTTAATGTGTCAATTAATCCCATAAGGAATGGGTTACCACCTAGCGACTTGACCCGGAAATAACATTTTATTAATTAATTCATTCATACATTCATGCTGCTTGGTTAGATCTCATTCAGTAAAGATATATCTCAATGCGACTCCCCAGTTAATAAAAAAGCATATCTTCAAAAATAACAGCCAGAGTAAGAGTATGGAAAGAAAGTCCTCTGTGTCCTGAGAGAACTCCTGAAACAAGCAGGGGCAGAAGCATGTGGAACCTCCTGTTGACTGACCCCATTCTAATACTGTTGTAGGAATGCTGATGAGTTGGGGACTTGTACTTGGTTTCTTCTGACCCCCTAGCAGATACAAAGCCAACCCCCAATAGTATTCCAGCAGGCTTTTTTAAAATCCCTCTGTATGAAATGCTTTGCCTCCTGTTTTGACTAGCTCTCTTTTTCTAGTTTCCGTCTTCCCTCTCCTCCAGTCCCCATCTCTTGCTCTCCCTCCTCTCTCTCTCTCTCTCTGCATGTAAATTGGAGAGCAAAGAAATGGCACATCTCCGACAGTACAAGCAGTATTGAATGAATGTCTACTCCACGCATTATAGCCCATGAAATTCGACGACCGAAGCATAACATTGAAATGAAGAACTGATCTGAGTTGTGATGACTCATTTCCCTATTCCCTATTCCACATTCATTCTAATTACGCCCAGGCCTTCTCCAACTCCCTTCTAGGTGAGGTGTCTGTGTCAGAGACTCTGTCAGAGCTGCCTCCCCAGGATGAAGTAGGGGGAGACCCAGCATTCTTCACTGTCAGAGAGAAGCTTCACACATCTGGAGACAGATTTATCAAGCTGCTGTACACACACACACACACACACACACACACACACACACACACACACACACACACACACACACACACACACACACACACACACACACACACACACACACACACACACACACACACACACACACACACACACACACACACACACACACACACACACACACACACACACACACACACACACACACACACACACACACTTCATGATAACAATATTTCATAAATAATAGATAGAACTTCTAGAATGCATGATAAAAGCCCTTTGAATCTATTAAACCTTGGCAGAGTTTAGCAGTTAAAGGTTTACTCTTCTATGATAAAATAGGAACATGTTTTCATTTCCCTCAGCTTTGTATTTCTTCAGATGCAATAATTATGCAGCAGGGAGAGCTAAGAGAGAGTTAGACACTCATCTGAGCACCACGATTACCAGTTTATCTTCTGTGTCCCCCCCCCACATACACACTCCTAACCTCTTCTGAAAGTCTACCCCCCTGTTCCTCCTCTCTCTCTGCACTGATAAGGCCATTGATTTTCTACTGCACTGATTATCCATGACTCAGACCCATTGCAGTCATCTGCCTTTTGGCCTGGATCAAGCACTTTACCCTAATTTCACCTGAAGTCTACACAGAGTCTTGGCTGTAAATCTCTATATATGTATCTCTATTTCTCCTGCTCACACTGTTTATATTTTCTTGGCAGACATGATTGACAATGGTAGAAAGAATGTAACTCCCTGCATACTTGTTACATTTTCAATCTCCCTTTCCATTGAGTTTCCTGGCTCCAATGACCTTGGACGATTTGGTTTCAGCACCTAGGACAGTTCCACATACCGCCAATGACCTTGAACGAGTTGGATTCAGCACCAGGGACAGTTCCACATACAGCCAATGACCTTGGATGAGTTGGCTTCAGCACAAGGGACAGTTCCACATACAGCCAATGACCTTGGACGAGTTGGATTCAGCACCTAGGACAGTTCCACATACAGCCAATGACCTTGAACGAGTTGGATTCAGCACCAGGGACAGTTCCACTTACAGCCAATGACCTTGGATGAGTTGGCTTCAGCACCAGGGACAGTTCCACAGAGCCATCAGCATGCAGGAATGCAACAGACCACCGAGATCAAGTTCTTACTTCCTGTGCTTGAGAGGGACCCTTCAACAGGACGGTTGAGCTAACATAGGCTAATGTGATTAGCATGAGGATGTAAGTAACAAGAACATTTCTCAGGACATAGACACATCTGATATTGGTAGAAAGCTTAAATTCTTGTTAATCTAACTGCACTGTCCAATTTACAGTAGCTATTACAGTGAAAGAATACCATGATATTGTTTGAGGAGATTGCACAGTTTTGAACATGAAAAGTTATTAATAAACAAATTGGGCACATTAGGGCAGTCTTCATTCAAAATGTTGAACAGGAATGCAATGGTTTATTGGATCAGTCTAAAGCTTTGCACATATACTGCTGCCATCTAGTGGCGAAAATCTAAATTGCAGCCGGGCTGAAATAATACAATGTGGCCTTTCTCTTGCAATTCAAAGATACAAAACACTAAAGAACGGTTGTTTTTTTCTTCGTATTATATTTTACCAGATCTATTGTGTTATATTCGCCTACATTTCTTTCACCTTTCCACAATCGTCAAAGTGTTTCCTTTCAAATAGTACCAAGAATATGCATATCCTTGCTTCTGGGCCTGAGTTACAGGCAGTTAGATGTGGGTATGTCATTTTAGACGAAAATTGAAAAAAGGGCAGATTCTTAAGAGGTTGGCAATGTTTCCTCGTTCGTAGGGATGACAACGGTAAACTCTGCAGATTTCGGCTCAATCTGAAATAACCTTTAAATGTCAAGCGTTCTACAACGCCCCTGGGATTGAATACAGGCCCTTATCTTTGTCTCTGGCCAGTGTTTTGACTGACTGCTTTCTAACTCACTGTCTACTCCTACAGTGAAACGGGCCCACAATATACTCTGATTCTATACGCTGTTGTCCTGTCCTATGTTTGGTCCAATACAGTGTGTCAAAGAGAAATGCTGACACCCTTAGGGAAATGCAAAATGTTGACCTCTTTATTTTGTCTCTCATATAGGCTCCAACTCCCAGCATAAACATTTCATTCCCCCTCTCCTGCATGCCTTGGTACTTGGGACATCCCCACACAAAGTCAAATTAGATGGACCAGCCACCTCAGACTAACCTTCAGTATTATTAGATGGACCAGCCACCTCAGACTAACCTTCAGTATTATTAGATGGACCAGCCACCTCAGACTAACCTTCAGTATTATTAAAAGGACCAGCCACCTCAGACTAACCTTATTAAATGGACCAGCCACCTCAGACTAACCTTCAGTATTATTAGATGGACCAGCCACCTCAACTAACCTTCAGTATTATTAAATGGACCAGACTAACCTTCAGTATTATTAGATGGACCAGCCACCTCAGACTAACTTCAGTATTATTAGATTCAGACTAACCTTCAGTATTATTAAATGGACTAACTTCAGTATTATTAGATGGACCACCTCAGACTAACCTTCAGTATTATTAAATGGACCAGCCACCTCAGACTAACCTTCAGTATTATTAGATGGACCAGCCACCTCAGACTAACCTTCAGTATTATTAAATGGACCAGCCACCTCAGACTAACCTTCAGTATTATTAAATGGACCAGCCACCTCAGACTAACCTTCAGTATTATTAAATGGACCAGCCACCTCAGACTAACCTTCAGTATTATTAAATGGACCAGCCACCTCAGACTAACCTTCAGTATTATTAAATGGACCAGCCACCTCAGACTAACCTTCAGTATTATTAGATGGACCAGCCACCTCAGACTAACCTTCAGTATTATTAGATGGACCAGCCACCTCAGACTAACCTTCAGTATTATTAGATGGACCAGCCACCTCAGACTAACCTTCAGTATTATTAGAGAGTAGAGTATTAGTGACATTGTTTTGTCACAGAACGCATCATCAATGACAGGACATGCAACTACGACCATCACATGATGAAAAACAGAACATTTGAAGGCACATGCACCATAGTATCCCTAAAAGAATAGACTCAAGTGATGTTTTTCTATCCTGCTCTGAGGGAAAAACAAGCAATATAGAATTTTCACTTTACTATTCAAGCAATCTACATTGTAGTTCAGTTGTAATGATTCATATAATCACAGTTATTAATCCTGTATATTATCTAGAGTATATTATATTATATTATCTAGAGACCTCTCCCTCAACTCCAGCTGCCTCAACCTGGTGGTCTAACAAAGACAATAACAATAACAACCACAGAAATACTTGATTTCCGGTTGAACATTGAAAAGCTTGAGGTAAATGATGACACTGTGTGTGTGTGTGTGTGTGTGTGTGTGTGTGTGTGTGTGTGTGTGTGTGTGTGTGTGTGTGTGTGTGTGTGTGTGTGTGTGTGTGTGTGTGTGTGTGTGTGTGTGTGTGTGTGTGTGTGTGTGTGTGTGTGTGTGTGTGTGTGTGTGTGTGTGTGTGTGTGTGTGCGCGCCTGCGTGCGTGCGTGTGTTTGTGCGTGTGTGTGTGTGCTTGTGTGTGTGTGTGTGCATGCGTTTGTGTTTCAAGTTTTAATTTTACCAGCACAAGTATAGTGAAATGTTTTGAGCATGAGATTGTGTGTGTGTGTTTGTGTGTGTTGGGGGGTCAGGTACGGACACAGACTATTTGAGTTCTGCTACTTCCTGGTGTGGCGTGACGTCCCTGACCTTTCAGTGACCCCTGACTGAGTCGGCCATAAAGTAGAGGCATCCAGTCCGACTGTAAAAGCCCAGAAGGAGACTGGGAATTTATGGACCCTGACGGTTCATTGGGTAAAGACTCGAACAGACAAGGTGAAATGACAAGGTGTTTTACAAAGGAATGGGGTGTGGAGAAGTTGAAATAAGGAATATAAACAGTGGGGAAATATCAGTCTGGTATGTCATCCCCTGGTTAGGAGTATACCCTCATCACTGTCATGTCTTCATTCCCCTCTATTCCTCTCTTCTTCTGTCACACTCTCCTTGATGATCTGCATCCATCTACTCTCTACCCTCTACATCCATCACTCCCTTTTTTCTTCACAGACCTTTAGCCATCTCTCCTCCCTGTCCTCTGTCCTCTTCCTCTCTCCCTCTCTCTGGCACTCTCTACTCCTCTCTCCCACTTTCCCTTTTTTCTCTCTCCTCTCTCTCCCTCTTTCTCCCTCTCTCTTCCTCTCTGTAATACCAGTGGGCTGGTCTCCTCTCTCTTCTCTCTTTGTAATCCCAGTGGGTTGGTCTCTGGGCTCTCTCTCCTCTCTGCAATCCCAGAGGGTTGGTCTCTCCTCTCTCTGTAATCCCAGTGGGCTGGTCTCGCCTCTCTCTTCCTCTCTGTAATACCAGTGGGCTGGTCTCCTCTCTCTTCTCTCTGTAATCCCAGTGGGTTGGTCTCTCTCTCTTCCTCTCTGTAATACCAGTGGGCTGGGTCTCTCCTCTCTGTAATCCCAGTGGGCTGGTCTCGCCTCTCTCTTCCTCTCTGTAATACCAGTGGGCTGGTCTCCTCTCTCTTCTCTCTTTGTAATCCCAGTGGGTTGGTCTTTGGGCTCTCTCCCCTCTCCCCTCTCTGTAATCCCAGAGGGTTGGTCTCTCCTCTCTCTGTAATTCCAGTAGGCTGGTCTCTCCTCTCTCTTCTTCTCTGTATTACCAGTGGGCTGGTCTCCTCTCTCTTCTCTCTTTGTAATCCCAGTGGGTTGGTCTCTGGGCTCTCTCCCTTCTCTGTAATCCCAGTGGGCTGCTCTCTCCCCTCTCTGTAATCTCAGTGGGCTGGTCTCCTCTCTCTGCTCTCTTTGTAATCCCAGTGGATTGGTCTCTGGGCTCTCTCCCCTCTCTGTAATCCCAGAGCGTTGGTCTCTCCTCTCTCTGTAATCCTAGTGGGCTGGTCTCTCCTCTCTCTGTAATCCCAGTGGTCTGGTCTCTCCTCTCGTTCCCCTCTCTGTAATCCCAGTGGCTGGTCTCATCTCTCTTTGTAATCGCAGTGGGCTGGTCTCTCCTCTCTCTTCCTCTCTGTAATACCAGTGGGCTGGTCTCTCCTCTCTCTTCCTCTCTGTAATACCAGTGGGCTGGTCTCTCCTCTCTCTTCCTCTCTGTAATACCAGTGGGCTGGTCTCTCCTCTCTCTTCCTCTCTGTAATACCAGTGGGCTGGTCTCTCTCTCTTCTCTCTTTAATCCCAGTTGGTTGGTCTCTGGGCTCTCTCCCCTCTCTGTAATCCCAGTGGGCTGGTCTCTCCTCTCTCTCCCCTCTCCATAACCCCTAAATACTGGTCTCTCCTCTCTCTTTAATGTGGGCTGGTCTCTCCTCTCTCTGTAATCCCAATGTGCTAGTCTCTCCTCTTTCTGTAATCACAGTGGACTGGTCTTTCCTTTCTCTCCTCTCTCTTTAATTCCAGGGCCCTGGTCTCTGGGCTCTCTCCCCTCTCTGTAATCCCAGTGGGCTGTTCTCTCCTGTTTCTCCCTTCTCTGTAATCAGACTCAGGCTCAGAGACTGACGGCCTAATTGAAGGATGATGCTCTCTGTTAGACATCACTTTGTTATGCCTGTTCTCCAGAGCAGCAGGCATTGGCCTGTTAGTGCACTCCACTGCTCCCCAAAGCTCAACCACACATCCATCTGGGAGAGAGAGAGTGGTGAGAGAGACAGTAGGAGGTAGAGAGGTTTAGAGCAAGAAATAGAGAGAAAGAGAGATAGATACATTAACATAGTGAGAGAGATTAAGAGAAATGGAAAGAGACAAGAGGTGGGAGGTCAGAGAAAGAGAGTAATGGGAAGGGGAGGAAGAGAGTTGCAGAGAGAGAGAGAGAGAGAGAGAGAGAGAGAGAGAGAGAGAGAGAGAGAGAGAGAGAGAGAGAGAGAGAGAGAGAGAGAGAGAGAGAGAGAGAGAGAGAGAGAGAGAGAGAGAGAGAGAGAGAGGAGGGAGGTCAAAGAAAGAGAGTAATGGGAACGGGAGGAAGAGAGTTGCAGAGAGAGAGAGAGAGAGAGAGAGAGAAAGAGAGGGAGAGGTGGGAGGTCAGAGAAAGAGAGAAATGGGGGGAGGAAGAGAGTTGCAGAGAGAGAGAGAGAGAGAAAGAGAGGGAGAGAGGGGAGGTCAGAGAAAGAGAGTAATGGGAAGGGGAGAAAGAGAGTTGCAAAAGAGAGAGAGAAAGAGAGGGAGAGGTGGGAGGGGAGGAAGAGAGTTGCAGAGAGAGAGAGAGAGAGAGAGGGAGAGAGGGAGAGAAAGGGAGAAGGGGAGGGGAGGTCAGAGAAAGAGAGTAATGGGAATGGGGGAGGAAGATAGTTGCAGAGAGAGAGAGAGAGAGAGAAAGAGAGGGAGAGGTGGGAGGTCAGAGAAAGAGAGAAATGGGGAGGAAGAGAGTTGCAGAGAGAGAGAGAGAGAGAGAGAGAGAGAGAGAGAGAGAGAGAGAGAGAGAGAGAGAGAGAGAGAGAGAGAGAGAGAGAGAGAAAGATAGGGAGAGAGGGGAGGTCAGAGAAAGAGAGAAATTGGGAGGGGAGAAAGATAGTTGTAGAGAGAGGTGAAAGGATGAATCACAATCTTGCAAAGAAGGTCTAACCAATCATCTAGGAAAAGGACAGCGGTAGGAGCCTTTATAGGATTTCTCATGGATTGCTATAGTAGCAGTCTGTCACGTTCTGACCATCGTTCGTATGTGTTTTCCTTGTTTTAGTGTTGATCAGGACGTGAGCTGGGTGGGCATTCTATGTTGTGTGTCTGGTTTGTCTATTTCTATGTTTGGCCTGATATGGTTCTCAATCAGAGGCAGGTGTTAGTCATTGCCTCTGATTGGGAACCATATTTAGGTAGCCTGTTTTGTGTTGGGTTTGGTGGGTGATTGTTTCTGTCTCTGTGTT
This sequence comes from Oncorhynchus gorbuscha, assembly GCF_021184085.1. Taxonomy (NCBI): domain Eukaryota; kingdom Metazoa; phylum Chordata; class Actinopteri; order Salmoniformes; family Salmonidae; genus Oncorhynchus; species Oncorhynchus gorbuscha. The sequence continues at coordinate 323,764 of NW_025745770.1, read as the reverse complement.
TGCACCAGATATGACTGTTTAGGTTTTCACTTTTCTTGTTTTGTTTAGTCTGTTCATGTATAGTCGTCTTTATTAAAAACATGAATAACCACCACGCTGCATTTTGGTCTGCCTCTCTTTCACCAGAAGAAAACCCTTACACAGTCAACGTTGGTAGAAGCATAATAACCTAGAACTAAAATCTTGTGTAATTGTGTCAGATGCTCAGTGAAGATCTGGTGGGAGATAATAATAATGGTTTCGGAGGAGATGGCTGCCGTTTAACGATCTCCTAACCAATTGTGCTATTGTGTGTGTTTTTCCCCTAATTTTGTCAATTATTTTGTACATAATGTTTCTGCCACTGTGTCTTATGACCGAAAATAACTTGTAGATAACGGGACAGCGATTACTCCCCCTGTGCTGGAGGAAGACTTTTTCTTTACCGAGTCGGACGGGAAGGATTTACTTCAGACGCCTGACAAGACCCTCATCCCCGTCATTCGCAGGAGAAAGAGACAGAGATGTCGGGGACGAAGATTGGGGTGCCTTGTCAGGATCCAACGACGAGTGGGTAATCTGCCTTTAACATCGGTCCTATTAGCCAACGTACAATAATTAGATAATAAAATAGAGGAACTAAAAGCACCTATATCCTACCAACGGGACATTAAAAACTGTAATATCTTATGTTTCACCGAGTCGTGTCTTAACGACGACATGAATAACATACATCTGGTGGGTTTTAAGCTTTTTCGGCAGAATAGAACAGCCGCCTCTGGTAAGACAAGGGGTGGCGGTCTAAGTATATTTGTAAACAACAGCTGGTGCACAAAATAGGAACTCTCAAGATTTTTCTCGCCTGAGGTAGAGTATCTCAGGGTAAGCTGTAGACCACACTATTTAACAAGAAAGTTTTCATCTATATTCTTCATCTATACACCACAAACAGATGCTGGCACTAAGACTGCACTCAATGAGCTGTATAGGGCCATAAGCAAACAGGAAAAGGCTCATCCAGAGGCGGCGCTCCTAGTGGCCGGGGACTTTAATGCCTGGAAACCTAAATCCTTTTAATGTGCAACCAGAGGGAAAAAACTCTAGACCACCTTTACGTCACACACAGAGATGTGTACAAAGCTCTCCCTCGCCCTCCATTGGGCAAATCTGATCATCCTGATTCCTTAACAAGCAAAAACTACAGCAATAAATACCAGTGACTTGTCAATAAGAAAGTGGTCAGATGAAGCAGATGCTAAGCTACAGGACAGTTTTGAAAGCACAGACTGGAATATGTTCTGAGATTCTTTTGATGGCATTGGGGAGTAAACCACATCAGTCACTTGCTTCATCAATAAGTGCATCGATGACATCATTCACACAGTGACTATATGTACATACCACAACCAGAAGCCATGGATTACAGGCAACTTCTACACTGAGCTGAAGGGTAGAGCTGCCACTTTCAAGGAGTGGGAATCTAACCCAGAAGCTTATAAGAAATATACCCTCCGACGAACCATCAAACAGGCAAAGCATCAATACAAGACTAAGATTGAATCGTACCACACTGGGTCCGATGCTCGTCAGACGTGGCAAGGCTTAATTTGATGGCTATCCAGACCCCACTTTTACGCTGCTTCTACTCTCTGTTTATTATCCAGTCATAGTCACATTAACTCCCCCTACATGTATATATTACTTCAATTGCTTCAACTAACCAGTGCCCCCACACATTGACTCTGTACCGGTATCCCCTGTATATAGTCTCCACATTGACTCTGTACCGGTATCCCCTGTGTTTAGCCTCCACATTGACTCTGTACCGGTATCCCCTGTGTTTAGCCTCCACATTGACTCTGTACCGGTATCCCCTGTGTTTAGCCTCTACATTGACTCTGTACCGGTATCCCCTGTGTTTAGCCCCCACACATTGACTCTGTACCGGTATCCCCTGTGTTTAGCCTCTACATTGACTCTGTACCGGTATCCCCTGTGTTTAGTCTCCACATTAACTCTGTACCGGTATCCCCTGTGTTTAGCCTCCACATTGACTCTGTACCGGTACCCCCTGTATATCGCCTCCACATTGACTCTGTACCGGTATCCCCTGTGTTTAGCCTCCACATTGACTCTGTACTGGTACCCCCTGTATATAGCCTCCACGTTGACTCTGTACCGGTACCCCCTGTATATAGTCTCCACATTGACTCTGTACCGGTACCCCCTGTGTTTAGTCTCCCCATTGACTCTGTACCGGTATCCCCTGTGTTTAGCCTCCACATTGACTCTGTACCGGTATCCCCTGTGTTTAGCCTCTACATTGACTCTGTACCGGTATCCCCTGTGTTTAGCCTCCACATTGACTCTGTACCGGTATCCCCTGTGTTTAGCCTCCACATTGACTCTGTACCGGTATCCCCTGTGTTTAGCCTCCACATTGACTCTGTACCGGTATCCCCTGTGTTTAGCCTCCACATTGACTCTGTACCGGTACCCCCTGTATATAGTCTCCACATTGACTCTGTACCGGTATCCCCTGTATATAGTCTCCACATTGACTCTGTACCGGTATCCCCTGTGTTTAGCCAAGCTATTGTTATTTTACTGCTGCTGTTTAATTATGTGTTACTTTTATTTTCTATTTTATCTTTATTACTTATCTATTTTTTATTACTTGTTTTTTCTTAACTTCTTAAAGCATTGCTGGTTAAGGACTTGTATGTAAGCATTTCACTGTAAGGTGAAATACCTGTTGAATGCTTGTTGTATTCTGCGCATGTGACAAAGAGGATTTGATTTGATCGTAGAAGAAGCAGTGAAAGCAGGGCGTCAGCTCCACTCCCTTCTCTTTGCAAGCCTTTGGGCCAAATGTCCCCTGCCCTTCCGAAGTTCAAAAGATGTCAACACCCACAAAAAACGTGACTTGACTTTAATGATCAGTGAGGAAAAATCTGTTTATCAGGAAAATGAAGTTTATCGTTAGTCATCGCATTCCACATTCCGTTGAGAGACGCTATGGTACCAGTTATGTTACGTCTGTCTGTCTGTCTGTCTGTCTGTCTGTCTGTCTGTCTGTCTGTCTGTCTGTCTGTCTGTCTGTCTGTCTGTCTGTCTGTCTGTCTGTCTGTCTGTCTGTCTGTCTGTCTGTCTGTCTGTCTGTCTGTCTGTCTGTCTGTCTGTCTGTCTGTCTGTCTGTCTGTCTGTCTGTCTGTCTGTCTGTCTGTCTGTCTGTGAGAGATTAGTAGAGACAAGGAACTGTGAGAGATCCACTTTCTCCCTTTCTCTCCTCAACACCGCCTAACCAGCAAGAGGTGTTTGGTTTTGATGCGGGGGGAGTTTGATTGATGCTGACTGAGTGATTTTTCCACAGAGTGTGTAGCTGAACAGGAAGTGAGCTGTCTCTACTCTGAAGGGTATCAAGCGAACCTTTTTAAAAGGAGGAGATAAATGTACTTTTATAACAGACAGTGTGTGACAGTGGACATGACAGCTCTTCTCTCTCCCTCGCTCTGTCTCTATCTTTCTCACCTCTCACTTTCTGATAAGCTGAAAGAGAACGAAAAGTGAGATGCCCTCTGAGCCGTCCCTCAGTTCAGGTGGCTCATATGGTCAAAGCTGCCAGACAGCTTGAAGAAGACAATTAGACAGGAAGAAGGAACACAAGGAACACATGACGCACCCACTTTAAAGCCGCAGTCTGTAATAGTACACAGGATGTTATTTGGATTACTGGATTTGATTGACAGGGTCATACATCAATCATCCTCTTTATAATTTGTTACTGTAGGCTAAACTGGCACATGTAGCCAACACACCCCTCCAGAGAAGACCGTATCAAGCCCAGTTATCACCCCTCCAGAGATGACTGTAATCAGGCCATGTTTTCAACCCTCCAGAGAGGGACTTATCAGGCCCTGTTTTCCTCATTTAGAGTTTACCTCAAGGGCAAGTGTTACCAGTGCAACCGCAGACACAAGGTTTGTTATTAGCTACCAAACAAACCCAGAGGGCTCCTCCTGCAAGTTTAGAGATAGCCTAGCATCTACAGCACCAACAGAGTCACGTTTAAACACAAAGTGTGTCAGCAGTCAAGGAATTCATGAAAATCCATACTTCTATCACCAACCTATCAAAACATTATAATAACAAATCTGTTATTTTAATGATACATATTTAATAAATATTCAATGCTAAGTTTAAAGAGAAAAAGTAAAAAACATCAACTTTGAGACTTTGGGCTCTATTCAATCCATTTAGCAGAAGTTCAGTGTTACAGCGTGATTGAAATGAAAAGGCAATGTTCCCTCGTTAGAGGAGACTCCATTCTCAGTAAATACTACACGTCGGCTCAATCGGAAATGACATTTAACCCATTAGAGTCGATGTCCTCGCCACTGTGGACATCTCATTTGCATAATAAAGACATCCTCATACATATCTGTCCATTTTAACCCATTAGAGTCGATGTCCACAAGCCTCAGAAGACATATTTTGTAGGTAGCCTGTTACCAGTTAGAACAATGACTGGAAGTATATATATAGTTTAGTGCCTATAAAAAGCAGGTTAAGTATGGGAATAATAAATACTTAACAAATCTTTCAGATATAGAACAGACTCATCAAAACAAACTTCCTTTTGATTTATTTGTACTTATTAATACTTCTCAATGAGCTAACAGCAGTCAGACCAACATGTTATCTTTGATCAAATATTTTTGTTGTAACTAAAGGGGTCCTTCCCACGGCTTAGACTCAGGGAACATGTCATTTTCATTCCATGGAGGGCCGAGTGTCTGTGGGTTCTCTCCTTCCTTGTACTTGATTGATTAATTAAGGTCACTAATTAGTAAGGAACTCCCCTCACCTGATTGTCTGGGTCTTAAAAAACAAAAACCTGCAGATACCCAGTCCTCAGTGGAATGAGTTTGACAGCCCTGTTCTAGAGGGTTTCAGACACCCAGTCCTCAGTGGAATCAGTTTGACAGCCCTGTTCTAGAGGGTTTCAGACACACAGTCCTCAGTGGAATGAGTTTGACAGCCCTGTTCTAGAGGGTTGCAGACACCCAGTCCTCAGTGGAATGAGTTTGACAGCCCTGATCTAGAGGGTTGCAGACACACAGTCCTCAGTGGAATCAGTTTGACAGCCCTGTTCTAGAGGGTTGCAGACACACAGTCCTCAGTGGAATCAGTTTGACAGCCCTGTTCTAGAGGGTTGCAGACACACAGTCCTCAGTGGAATGAGTTTGACAGCCCTGTTCTAGAGGGTTGCAGACACACAGTCCTCAGTGGAATCAGTTTGACAGCCCTGTTCTAGAGGGTTGCAGACACACAGTCCTCAGTGGAATGAGTTTGACAGCCCTGTTCTAGAGGGTTGCAGACACACAGTCCTCAGTGGAATCAGTTTGACAGCCCTGTTCTAGAGGGTTGCAGACACCCAGTCCTCAGTGGAATGAGTTTGACAGCCCTGTTCTAGAGGGTTGCAGACACACAGTCCTCAGTGGAATCAGTTTGACAGCCCTGTTCTAGAGGGTTGCAGACACCCAGTCCTCAGTGGAATGAGTTTGACAGCCCTGTTCTAGAGGGTTGCAGACACACAGTCCTCAGTGGAATCAGTTTGACAGCCCTGATCTAGAGGGTTGCAGACACCCAGTCCTCAGTGGAATCAGTTTGACAGCCCTGTTCTAGAGGGTTGCAGACACCCAGTCCTCAGTGGAATCAGTTTGACAGCCCTGTTCTAGAGGGTTGCAGACACCCAGTCCTCAGTGGAATGAGTTTGACAGCCCTGATCTAGAGGGTTGCAGACACCCAGTCCTCAGTGGAATCAGTTTGACAGCCCTGTTCTAGAGGGTTGCAGACACCCAGTCCTCAGTGGAATCAGTTTGACAGCCCTGTTCTAGAGGGTTGCAGACACCCAGTCCTCAGTGGAATGAGTTTGACAGCCCTGTTCTAGAGGGTTGCAGACACCCAGTCCTCAGTGGAATCAGTTTGACAGCCCTGTTCTAGAGGGTTGCAGACACCCAGTCCTCAGTGGAATCAGTTTGACAGCCCTGTTCTAGAGGGTTGCAGACACCCAGTCCTCAGTGGAATCAGTTTGACAGCCCTGTTCTAGAGGGTTGCAGACACCCAGTCCTCAGTGGAATCAGTTTGACAGCCCTGTTCTAGAGGGTTGCAGACACCCAGTCCTCAGTGGAATCAGTTTGACAGCCCTTATCTATAGGGTTTCAGACACCCAGTCCTCAGTGGAATCAGTTTGACAGCCCTGTTCTAGAGGGTTTCAGACACCCAGTCCTCAGTGGAATCAGTTTGACAGCCCTGATCTATAGGGTTTCAGACACCCAGTCCTCAGTGGAATCAGTTTGACAGCCCTGATCTATAGGGTTTCAGACACCCAGTCCTCAGTGGAATCAGTTTGACAGCCCTGATCTATAGGGTTTCAGACACCCAGTCCTCAGTGGAATCAGTTTGACAGCCCTGTTCTAGAGGGTTGCAGACACACAGTCCTCAGTGGAATCAGTTTGACAGCCCTGTTCTAGAGGGTTGCAGACACCCAGTCCTCAGTGGAATCAGTTTGACAGCCCTGTTCTAGAGGGTTGCAGACACCCAGTCCTCAGTGGAATCAGTTTGACAGCCCTTATCTATAGGGTTTCAGACACCCAGTCCTCAGTGGAATCAGTTTGACAGCCCTGTTCTAGAGGGTTTCAGACACCCAGTCCTCAGTGGAATCAGTTTGACAGCCCTGATCTATAGGGTTTCAGACACCCAGTCCTCAGTGGAATCAGTTTGACAGCCCTGATCTATAGGGTTTCAGACACCCAGTCCTCAGTGGAATCAGTTTGACAGCCCTGTTCTAGAGGGTTTCAGACACCCAGTCCTCAGTGGAATCAGTTTGACAGCCCTGATCTATAGGGTTTCAGACACCCAGTCCTCAGTGGAATCAGTTTGACAGCCCTGATCTATAGGGTTTCAGACACCCAGTCCTCAGTGGAATCAGTTTGACAGCCCTGTTCTAGAGGGTTTCAGACACCCAGTCCTCAGTGGAATGAGTTTGACAGCCCTGATCTAGAGGGTTTCAGACACCCAGTCCTCAGTGGAATCAGTTTGACAGCTCTGATCTAGAGGCCTTGTTTTCTATCTGTAACGCTTCAGTGATGCAGATTGAATAGAGGCCTTGTTTTCTAGCGCTATCTGTAACCCTTCAGTGATGCAGATTGAATAGAGGCCTTGTTTTCTAGCGCTATCTGTAACGCTTCAGTGATGCAGATTGAATAGAGGCCTTGTTTTCTAGCGCTATCTGTAATGCTTCAGTGATGCAGATTGAATGGAGGCCTTGTTTTCTAGCGCTATTTGTAACCCTTCAGTGATGCAGATTGAATAGAGGCCTTGTTTTCGGGCAACATGAACCAGGTTGTCAACAGCAAACATGTTGACAGTCTTAAGGTGCATTTGTATCAGACACATTCACAAAGTCATGTTGGCCCTGCTTCAGAGCAAGCTTGACATGCGATGCTTGTGGATGCAGGAGTAGCCTCCCAGCTCACAGCAGGGGGCCACCCACAAACAGACAGAGATATTCTGAGAGGTGCCTCAAGGACTGGAGAATCTTGTCATGTGGAAGAACAGGAGGAGCAGGAGATGAGACGAGGGCTTTTTCATAAGAGCCCATCTCAACGCTTCTGAGAATAAAACCAATGCTAAGCTGTTTAAGTACATTCTTTCATGTTATCCGTGTAATATTTACATCTGTGTAAATGTAACCGATGTGAAATGGCTAGCTAGATAGCGGTGGTGCGCACTAATAGCGTTTCAATCGGTGACGTCACTTGCTCTGAGACCTTGAAGTAGTGGTTCCCCTTGCTCTGCAAGGGCCGCAGCTTTTGTGGAGCGATGGGTAAAGATGCTTCGTGGGTGACTGTTCTTTATGTGTGCAGAGGGTCCCCGGTTCAAGCCCAGGTAGGGATGAGGAGAGGGAAAGAAGCAATACCCTTACATAAAGTAATACTTGACTAAACATGGGCACATTTTCAAGCCAAGTTTGCCAAACACTCACATCCCCTCCCAATGATGACAAGTCAACTCAAAGTCAGTGTCCTTTTAAACCCATCTCAAAGATCTAACCCTGTTTATTATCATCAAGGAAATAGACTGTCAGATACAACTGTAGTTAACAGCTCATCCCCACCACAAGCCATTCTTGACCCTAGCGGCTCAAAGTGAGTTGAAGGCCTGAAGAGAATGAGCAGACATTTTGTTTTCTTGTCTCTGGCAGCACTTTGACTCAAGTGGTAATGACAGTTTGGCCTTATCCCCCCTCTTCTAACCTCAGGGGGCGTGACAGTCTCTGGTAGGGCCTGAAAGGTCAGCTCAGTCACTCTGCTCCTGTCACTCTGGTGTATTTACAGGGGCCAGAGCCACTGCTCAGCCAGCAGTACAATTCTGACCACTGACTGCAACTTACGTTGCCACATAGCCACTGAAAGGTACGGTCAGTGACTTTAACTTATTTAAAAAAACGGCTTTCCTGGCCAACCTATTGAAAATAATCTAGCTTTATCTGGGTGTCCATCGTGTCTTCAAAAGTGCCGACCAGAACACAAAGCACACTGTGCGAACATAGGCTATTCATCAGTGGAACACAAAGCACACTGTGCGAACATAGGCTATTCATCAGTGGAACACAATCGAATCAGGGTGCATTGCTAGGGGCACTTCTCAATAGTTCTGAGATGACCACCAGATCTCCATTTTGTAAAAGAGAAGCAGGTGGAAGCTAGACTTGCAGGCACATTGGCTTTACTGTACTCAGGAGAGCTATGTGTGTGTTTACCAGGTATGAATGGGAAAGGATTCTCCTTTCTCCTGCACCGCCTGTCTGCATCACTAATGAAGAAAGTGTAGAAGGGTGGGGCACGACTGGAGGAATGAGATTAAGATGAAAATACAAGAACACTCCTCTTACAGAGTCTAAAGCCACCTCTCTTTCAATCCTCCTGCCATTACCTTCTGCTGTCATTTGATACAATGACCAGAGGACAATGTAAACCAGTGTTGATTCTGTACTAAAGAAGAAAGAACCACAGTCTTTCTAAAGCATAGGAGGGAGGGAGAATGACTGGATCTTCTTCCCTTCAATGAATTCTGTTTAACACTTGATGATTCCCAGCAAAGCTAGTATTATGTTCAGCCTTCATTTTGCAGTGTTGTATGAGAGATGTGTGTCCATATTGTTCCGTTAGAGGTGACAGACAATGAACAAGTCATATCCGACAGAAGGCAGTCTATTGGGTACAGTCTATTGGTTACAGTCTATTGGTTACAGGCTGTTGGTTACAGTCTATTGGTTACAGTCTGTTGGTTACAGTCTATTGGTTACAGTCTGTTGGTTACAGTCTATTGGATACAGTCTATTGGTTACAGTCTATTGGTTACAGTCTATTGGTTACAGTCTATTGGTTACAGTCTGTTGGTTACAGTCTATTGGTTACAGTCTGTTGGTTACAGTCTATTGGTTACAGTCTGTTGGTTACAGTCTATTGGTTACAGTCTGTTGGTTACAGTCTATTGGTTACAGTCTGTTGGTTACAGTCTATTGGTTACAGTCTATTGGTTACAGTCTGTTGGTTACAGTCTGTTGGTTACAGTCTATTGGTTACAGTCTATTGGTTACAGTCTGTTGGTTACAGTCTATTGGTTACAGTCTGTTGGTTACAGTCTATTGGTTACAGTCTGTTGGTTACAGTCTATTGGTTACAGTCTGTTGGTTACAGTCTATTGGTTACAGTCTGTTGGTTACAGTCTATTGGTTACAGTCTGTTGGTTACGGTCTATTGGTTTCAGTCTATTGGTTACAGTCTATTGGCTACAGTCTATTGGGTACAGTCTATTGGTTACAGTATATTGGTTACAGTATATTGGGTACAGTCTATTGGTTACAGTCTATTGGTTACAGTATATTGGGTACAGTCTATTGGTTACAGTCTATTGGTTACAGTCTATTGGGTACAGTCTATTGGTTACAGTCTATTGGTTACGGTATATTGGTTACAGTCTATTGGTTACAGTCTATTGGTTACAGTCTATTGGTTACAGTCTCTTGGTTACAGTCTATTGGTTACAATCTATTGGTTACAGTCTATTGGATACATTCTATTGGTTACAGTATATTGGGTACAGTCTATTGGTTACAGTCTATTGGTTACAGTCTATTGGGTACAGTCTATTGGTTACAGTCTATTGGTTATGGTATATTGGTTACAGTCTATTGGTTACAGTCTATTGGTTACAGTATATTGGTTACAGTATATTGGGTACAGTCTATTGGTTACAGTCTATTGGTTACAGTATATTGGGTACAGTCTATTGGTTACAGTCTATTGGTTACAGTCTATTGGTTACAGTCTGTTGGTTACAGTCTATTGGGTACAGTCTATTGGTTACAGTCTATTGGGTACAGTCTATTGGTTACAGTCTATTGGTTACGGTATATTGGTTACAGTCTATTGGTTACAGTCTATTGGGTACAGTCTATTGGGCACAGTCTATTGGTTACAGTCTATTGGTTACAGTCTATTGGTTACAGTCTGTTGGTTACAGTCTATTGGTTACAGTCTATTGGTTACAGTCTATTGGTTACAGTCTATTGGTTACAGTCTATTGGTTACAGTATATTGGTTACAGTCTATTGGGTACAGTCTATTGGTTACAGTCTATTGGTTACAGTCTGTTGGTTACAGTCTATTGGTTACAGTCTATTGGTTACAGTCTATTGGTTACAGTCTATTGCATTTACAGTCTATTGGTTACGGTATATTGGTTACAGTCTATTGGGTACAGTCAAATTGGTTACAGTCTATTGGGTACAGTCTATTGGTTACAGTCTATTGGTTACAGTCTATTGGGTACAGTCTATTGGTTACATTCTATTTGGTACAGTCTATAGGTTACAGTCTATTGGTTACAGTCTATTGGTTACAGTTTATTGGGTACAGTCTATTGGGTACATTCTATTGGGTACAGTCTATAGGTTACAGTCTATTGGTTACAGTCTATTGGTTACAGTCTATTGGTTACAGTCTATTGGTTACAGTCTATTGGTTACAGTCTATTGCATTTATATTTACATTTAAGTCATTTAGCAGACGCTCTTTAAGTCATTTAGCAGAGCTCTTATCCAGAGGTTACAAATTGGTGCATTCACCTTATGACATCCAGTGGAACAGCCACTGGAACAGCCACTATTGGTTACAGTCTATTGGTTACAGTCTATTGGTTACAGTCTATTGGGTACAGTCTATAGGTTACAGTTTGTTGTTTAGCTACGTGAGGCGGGTCTCTATTTAAGAGCTTTGCTGCTTTGTGTGATTTAACACATGAAATATATTAATGTTCATACTACAATATCTCACTTTTCTCCAATAATGTGTCTTCTGAGCTATGGAGGAAAGCCAAGAGAAACCTTGGGTTACCAGGTGCCATCGAGTCCAGTAAACGGTAACAAAAACTCTCTAGCTCACGCTCGATGGGAGGAAATACAACAATATCAACCCCTCCACCCTCTCTCTCAGATCAGTATTGAAACAGAGGGGTGGAGTCTCAGCAGGTGCCAGGTCACAGTATTCTACATCTCTGGCTCCACCCTCTCTCTCAGATCAGTATTGAAACAGAGGGGTGGAGTCTCAGCAGGCGCCAGGTCACAGTATTTTACATCTCTGGCTCCACCCTCTCTCTCAGATCAGTATTGAAACAGAGGGGTGGAGTCTCAGCATGCGCCGGGTCACAGTATTCTACATCTCTGGCTCCACCCTCTCTCTCAGATCAGTATTGAAACAGAGGTGTGGAGTCTCAGCAGGTGCCAGGTCACAGTATTCTACATCTCTGGCTCCACCCTCTCTCTCAGATCAGTATTGAAACAGAGGTGTGGAGTCTCAGCAGGTGCCAGGTCACAGTATTCTACATCTCTGGCTCCACCCTCTCTCTCAGATCAGTATTGAAACAGAGGGGTGGAGTCTCAGCAGGCGCCGGGTCACACTATTCTACATCTACAGAGTTTCTTACTATTCCAGGTGTCCTTTGTTCGGATGCTTCTGTTGCTCACCTCTGTGAACCCTCGGCTCATTACTGGCCAACCCTGTTCGCTAATGAGAGAGAGAGACAAAGAGGCAGACACTGCTGAGCACACTGTGCTGGATGTTGTGGCACTGCAGTTCACCTCTCCGAAGGCTGGCTGAACCTCCAGGTCAGTTCCAGTATATTGTATGAAGGTGACTTTGTGTTTCAGGGTAATAATAATGATAATGTACTGAAGAAAATAATAAAACAGAAAGGATGAAATATACGTCCTCCCGAGAGACGCAGCAGTCTAAGGCCCTGCATTGCAGTGTTGTGGCGTCACTACAGCCTGGGGTCCCATAGGGCGGTGCAGAATTGGCCAAGCGTCGTGAGGGTTTGGCCGGGGGCGCTTTACTTGGCTTATCACGCTCTAGTGACTCCTTGTGGCTGGCCAGGTGCCAAAACATTTGTGCGGCTGGCTTCCGGGTTAAGCTGACGGGTGTTAAGAAGCGTGGTTTGGCCGGACGACGCATGACTCGACCTTCGCCTCTCCCAAGCCTTTTGGGGAGTTGCAGTGATGAGACAAGATCGTAATATCATGACATTTTATTTTTTTATTTTTTACCCCCATTCGTTTTTTTTACATTATAATAATAATAATTATTATAATAACAACAAAAGCAATCCAAAACACAGAACATTGTAAGCAGGCAACAACCAAAGCTATTGAGTGTACAGTTGTCGTCAGATCCAGTTGACAGGAGGACAGACTTAACATAGGCCTTTGAAAGCTTTTCGGAACGGCTCAGTCTTAAGCTGGTAAACAAAGACAACTGTGGTAAGACTGCCTTAGGATTGGCAGTATTCTGTAAGTTAGGCTATAACTTGACCTCACAAACAAAAGTTTACATTGTCCGAATTACAACAGCCTGAGATACGCTCATTCCCCGAAACCACTCATATTAGTAAATGAGTTAGGAAACCTGTCGACTGACGTGAGTCCACCTGAAAGGAGTACGTTATGAGATGGGTCATTGGAATTCAGTGTAGGTATCTATTGAACAATCTCTGGTTTCCCTATCAAACTCTGGTTTCTCTATCATCTCTGGTTTCCCTATCAAACTCTGGTTTCTCTATCATCTCTGGTTTCCCTATCAAACTCTGGTTTCTCTATCATATCTTATCAAACTCTGGTTTCCTTATCAACTTTGGTTTCCCTATCATCTCTGGTTTCTCTATCATCTCTGGTTTCCCTATCATCTCTGGTTTCTCTAACATCTCTGGTTTCTCTATCATCTCTGGTTTCTCTAACATCTCTGGTTTCCCTATCATCTCTGGTTTCCCTATCATCTCTGGTTTCCTTATCATCTCTGTTTCCCTATCATATCTGGTTTCCCTATCATCTCTGGTTTCTCTATCATCTCTGGTTTCCCTATCATCTCTGGTTTCCCTATCATCTCTGGTTTCCCTATCATCTCTGGTTTCCCTATCATCTCTGTTTCCCTATCATATCTGGTTTCCCTATCATCTCTGGTTTCCCTATCATCTCTGGTTTCTCTATCATCTCTGGTTTCCCTATCATCTCTGGTTTCCCTATCATCTCTGTTTCCCTATCATCTCTGTTTCCCTATCATATCTGGTTTCCCTATCATCTCTGTTTCCCTATCATATCTGCTTTCTCTATAATCTCTGGTTTCTCTATCATCTCTGGTTTCTCTATCATATCTGGTTTCCCTATCATATCTGGTTTCCTTATCAACTCTGTGTAACGGCGTTCGTCTGTTGAAGGAAGAGAGTCGGACCGAAATGCAGCGTGTTTGTTACTTATGATCTTTAATGAAGAAAACGAAACGATACATGAAAATAACTAAATACAAAAACAACAAATGGAACGTGAAACCTATTACAGCCTATCTGGTGAAACTACACAAAGACAGGAACAATCACCCACGAAATACAAAGTGAAACTATGGCTCCCTAAATACGGTTCCCAATCAGAGACAACGATAAGCACCTGACTCTGATTGAGAATCGCCTCAGGCAGCCAAGCCTATACAACACCCCTAATCAGCCGTGATCCCAAACAAAACAAACCCCAATACGAAAACAACAATTAAACCCATGTCACACCCTGGCCTACCCAAACATATAACAAAAACACAAAATACAATGACCAAGGCGTGACACTCTGGTTTCCCTATCATCTCTGGTTTCCCTATAATCTCTGGTTTCCCTATCATCTCTGGTTTCCCTATAATCTCTGGTTTCCCTATCATCTCTGGTTTCCCTATAATCTCTGGTTTCCCTATCATCTCTGGTTTCCCTATAATCTCTGGTTTCCCTATCATCTCTGGTTTCTCTATCATCTCTGGTTTCTCTAACATCTCTGGTTTCTCTATCATCTCTGTTTCCCTATCATATCTGGTTTCCCTATAATCTCTGTTTCCCTATCATACCTGGTTTCTCTATCATCTCTGTTTCCCTATCATATCTGGTTTCCCTATAATCTCTGTTTCCCTATCATATCTGGTTTCCTTATCAACTCTGGTTTCTCTATCATCTCTCTGTCCCTATCATATCTGGTTTCTCTATCATCTCTTTTTCCCTATCATCTCTGGTTTCTCTATCATCTCTGTTTCCCTATCATCTCTGGTTTCTCTATCATCTCTGTTTCCCTATCATCTCTGGTTTCTCTATCATCTCTGTTTCCCTATCATATCTGGTTTCCCTATAATCTCTGTTTCCCTATCATATCTGGTTTCTCTATCATCTCTGTTTCCCTATCATATCTGGTTTCCCTATAATCTCTGTTTCCCTATCATATCTGGTTTCTCTATCATCTCTGGTTTCTCTAACATCTCTGGGTTCCCTATAATCTCTGTTTCCCTATCATATCTGGTTTCCCTATAATCTCTGTTTCCCTATCATATCTGGTTTCCCTATAATCTCTGGTTTCCCTATCATCTCTGGTTTCTCTATCATCTCTGGTTTCTCTATCATCTCTGTTTCCCTATCATATCTGGTTTCCCTATAATCTCTGTTTCCCTATCATATCTGGTTTCCTTATCAACTCTGGTTTCTCTATCATCTCTCTGTCCCTATCATATCTGGTTTCTCTATCATCTCTGTTTCCCTATCATATCTGGTTTCCCTATCATCTCTGGTTTCCCTATCATCTCTGGTTTCTCTATCATCTCTGGTTTCTCTATCATCTCTGGTTTCTCTAACATCTCTGGTTTCTCTATCATCTCTGTTTCCCTATCATATCTGGTTTCCCTATCATCTCTGGTTTCCCTATCATCTCTGGGTTCCCTACCAAACTCTGTTTTTCCTGTCATCTCTGGTTTCTGTATCATCTCTATCGGCTCCAAAATCTGTAATGAATCGACAATAAGATATCCCACCAGAGTTAATAACAGAGCCCATTAGTTAATAACAGAGCCCATGAGTTAATTACAGAGCCCATGAGTTAATAACAGAGGCCATGAGTTAATAACAGAGCCCATGAGTTAATAACAGAGACCATGAGTTAATAACAGAGCCCATGAGTTAATAACAGAGTCCACGAGTTAATAACAGAGCCCATGAGTTAATAACAGAGTCCACAAGTTAATAACTAAGTCCATGAGTTAATAACAGAGACCATGAGTTAATAACAGAGCCCATGAGTTAATAACAGAGTCCACGAGTTAATAACAGAGCCCATGAGTTAATAACAGAGTCCACGAGTTAATAACTAGAGTCCATGAGTTAATAACAGAGCCCATGAGTTAATAACAGAGTCCACGCGTTAATAACAGAGCCCATGAGTTAATAACAGAGTCCACTCGTTAATAACAGAGCCCATGAGTTAATAACAGAGTCCAGGAGTTAATAACTAAGTCCATGAGTTAATAACAGAGTCCACGAGTTAATAACAGAGTCCACGAGTTAATAACTAAGTCCATGAGTTAATAACAGAGACCATGAGTTAATAACAGAGTCCACGAGTTAATAACAGAGCCCATGAGTTAATAACTAAGTCCATGAGTTAATAACAGAGACCATGAGTTAATAACAGAGTCCACGAGTTAATAACAGAGCCCATGAGTTAATAACTAAGTCCATGAGTTAATAACAGAGACCATGAGTTAATAACAGAGTCCACGAGTTAATAACAGAGACCATGAGTTAATAACTAAGTCCATGAGTTAATAACAGAGACCATGAGTTAATAACTAAGTCCATGAGTTAATAACAGAGACCATGAGTTAATAACAGAGACCATGAGTTAATAACTAAGTCCATGAGTTAATAACAGAGACCATGAGTTAATAACAGAGTCCACGAGTTAATAACAGAGACCATGAGTTAATATCTAAGTCCATGAGTTAATAACAGAGACCATGAGTTAATAACAGAGTCCACGAGTTAATAACAGAGCCCATGAGTTAATAACTAAGTCCATGAGTTAATAACAGAGACCATGAGTTAATAACAGAGTCCATGAGTTAATAACAGAGCCCATGAGTTAATAACAGAGCCCATGAGTTAATAACTGAGCCCATAAGTTAATAACAGAGCCCATGAGTTAATAACAGAGCTCATAAGTTAATAACAGAGCCCATGAGTTAATAACAGAGGCAATGACTTAATAACTGAGCCCATGAGTTAATAACTGAGGCATGAGTTAATAACTGAGCCCATGAATTATGTCTTGCCCTGGTAAGCCTAACCCTCCACTACATAAGAGAATATTGCACAGATGGGAAGGCTGCAGGAATGCAATTCAAAATAAAATGAACAGAAGACAAAAGGCATGTTGATATGGTCCAAATAATATATTGAATCATTGTGTTAATACTGTTGTACCTTGAGTGTTTTAATCATGAAATGTGGTTCAGTATAATGGAGAGAGAAACACACAACAGTTGGTAGTAGACTGTGTGATGATCCAGGTACAGTAGGATACGACCAGGAACAGATAAACACCTGAGGCTCTGAAACACTTTAGTCGGGTTACATTTTATATTCAAGTCTCATCTGTGTCTAAACAACGCAAGGAATATAAATGGTTTTTGAGACTAGTTTAATCACTCTCCATCCCCTATCAATACAGCCCATAACAGCTTAATCACTCCCCATCCCCTATAGACAATACAGCGCATAACAACAGCTTCATCACTCTCCATCCCCTATAGACAATACAGCGCATAACAACAGCTTCATCACTCTCCATACCCCTATAGACAATACAGCCCATAAACACAGTGTAATCACTCTCCATCCCCCTATAGACAATACAGCGCATAACAACAGCTTCATCACTCTCCATACCCCTATAGACAATACAGCCCATAACAACAGTGTAATCACTCTCCATCCCCCTATAGACAATACAGCGCATAACAACAGCTTCATCACTCTCCATCCCCTATAGACAATACAGCGCATAACAACAGATCACTCTCCAATATAGACAATACAGCCCATAACCACAGTGTAATCACTCTCCATACCCCTATAGACAATACAGCCCATAACAACAGTGTAATCACTCTCCATCCCCTATAGACAATACAGCGCATAACAACAGCTTCATCACTCTCCATACCCCTATAGACAATACAGCCCATAACAACAGTGTAATCACTCTCCATCCCCCTATAGACAATACAGCGCATAACAACAGCCCATATAGACAATACAGCCCATAACAACAGTTAATCACTCTCCATCCCCCCCTATAGACAATACAGCCCATAACAACAGCTTAATCACTCACCCTCCATCCCCTATAGACAATAATGACAGCCCATAACAACAGCTTCCCAAAACCTAGAAAAATCACCAACTCCATCCCCTAAATAGAAATAAACAGAATACAGCCCATAACAACAGCTTCATCACTCTCCATCCCCTATAGACTATAAAGCCCATAACCACAGTGTAATCACTCTCCATCCCCTATAGACAATACAGCCCATAACCACAGTTTAATCACTCTCCATCCCCTATAGACAATACAGCCCATAACCACAGTTTAATCACTCTCCATCCCCTATAGACTATAAAGCCCATAACCACAGTGTAATAACTCTCCATCCCCTATTAATACAGCCCATAACAACAGCTTAATCACTCTCCATCCCCTATAGACAATACAGCCCATAACCACAGTGTAATCACTCTCCATCCCCTTTCAATACAGCCCATAGACAATACAGCCCATAACAACAGTGTAATCACTCTCCATCCCCTATAGACTATACAGACCATAACAACAGCTTCATCACTCTCCATCCCCTATAGACAATACAGCCCATAACAACAGCTTATTCACTCTCCATCCCCTATAGACAATACAGCCCATAACAGCAGCTTCATCACTCTCCATCCCCTATAGACAATACAGCCCATAAACAGTGTAATCACTCTCCATCCCCTATCAATACAGCCCATAACCACAGCTTATTCACTCTCCATCCCCTATAGACAAGGACATAACAGCAGCTTCAATCTCCATCCCCTAGACAATACAGCCCATAAACACAGGAGCCCATAACCACAGTTTAACACCTACAGCCCATAACAAACCCCACCCCTTAAGGAATACCTCCAGGATAGGATACAGTAATCACTCTCCATCCCCCCTCCCCCCTATTACAGATTTAATCACTCTCCATCCTCAATACAGATAACAACAGTAATCCTTCTCACCCCCCTCCCCCCCTTTAAGATTTAGATGCACTATTGTAAAGTGACTGTTCCACTGGATGTCATAAGGTGAATGCACCAATTTGTAAGTCGCTCTGGATAAGAGCATCTGCTAAATTACTTAAATGTAATGTAAATGTCTTTAGACAATACAGCCCATAACAGCAGCTTCATCACTCTCCATCCCCTATAGACAATATGGCCCAAACCGCATAACCATGTCTCAGCACAGTGGGTCATTTTCCTTTGGACTGTCACAGACATTTAATCCAAGCCTTTGGTGTCCATAAACTCTGAATTGTGAATGTGGAGACATCCTGTGTAACTCAACTTCCTATTATATCACTACATGGGAAGACAATGGTGGAAAAGAGAAAGTGAGTCAAAGGGCACCTCATGCTAATGAGCTTTACATTGCATTATTGATTAGTTATTCCCACACTAATCTACTGGAACTGGCCTCAGGGCAGGAACTCAATATTCCAGTCACTAATCTACTGGAACTGGCCTCAGGGCAGGAACTCAATATTCCAGTCACTAATCTACTGGAACTGGCCTCAGGGCAGGAACTCAATATTCCAGTCACTAATCTACTGGAACTGGCCTCGGGGCAGGAACCCAATATTCCAGTCACTAATCTACTGGAACTGGCCTCAGGGCAGGAACTCAATATTCCAGTCACTAATTTACTGGAACTGGCCTCAGGGCAGGAACTCAATATTCCAGTCACTAATCTACTGGAACTGGCCTCAGGGCAGGAACTCAATATTCCAGTCACTAATCTACTGGAACTGGCCTCAGGGCAGGAACTCAATATTCCAGTCACTAATCTACTGGAACTGGCCTCAGGGCAGGAACTCAATATTCCAGTCACTAATCTACTGGAACTGGCCTCAGGGCAGGAACTCAATATTCCAGTCACTTATCTACTGGAACTGGCCTCAGGGCAGGAACTCAATATTCCAGTCACTAATCTACTGGAACTGGCCTCAGGGCAGGAACCCTAATAGAGACAAAGCACACATGCGAAACTGGGACGATATTCCACTGAAGGACTGAATATCTGCTTCCCTTTTCCCTGATAAATTGTCTGTATTGGGGGCTCGGTTTGTTACGCAGGCAAATGCAGAAGGTGTGTTTCACTCCCCAGACTGAGTGGCACTGACTGGAGTTTTTCTCTAGCTGAGTTTGTGTTATGGATGCACTCTGGTAATAAGGACTAATGTCATGGTGTTTGACTATCTCTGGGAGCTGAAGCTCTCCATTTCACTCCAGGACTGTTTTGTGGATTTCTCTCTTGTCCTGTTCAGATTATTTTGTTTCCTACTGAGGGGACGGCTCATAATAATGTCTGGAATGGAGCAAATGGAATGGCATCAAACACATGGAAACCATGGAAACCATGTTTGACATATTTGATAGCATCCCAGTGATTCCGCTCCAGCCATTACCAAGAGCCCATCCTCTCCAATTAAGGTGCCACCACCCTCCTGTGTTGGAGAGTGACACACACACACACACACACACACACACACACACACACACACACACACACACACACACACACACACACACACACACACACACACACACACACACACACACACACACACACACACACACACACACACACACACACACACACGCAGTTGCAGACCCTTTCCCTTCATTGACTCCTTTAACATGTACATAGCCACCCAATCCTCCTACCTGGTATTGCAGCCTTTTCAGACCAACCCAGAGCATATAGGTACTGAGAAATAATGGATAGTGCTGAGTGTAGTTAATACATTACACCTCTTGCACAAACCTCCAACATATTTAACTACTTGAAGACAACCCTTCACTTTCATTATCACATTTCTGCAAATCTTTCTTTTTTTTCAAGCCGCCACAAATCAACAAGACGGGGCGTAAATCCATGTGGCGAGGGTGAATGGGAGCTTTAAGTGTCAACGTTGTAGATTTATTTATGTTGATTAGCATAGAAAAGAGCCCGGGTTGCATGTGACGGTGCGAGAGAAGGGGAAAATAAGGGGCCTTTCGATTGTGACACTTTGAGTTCCTGATCAGTGGTTTAATTAGGGCACATATTCTTATAACGGCTCTCTCATAACCTTTATTTTACCATATAGCCATGGAGACTATGCTAAGGTAAGCAGTTGATCTCATTAAAACTCTAGACAACAGTTACAGAGAGTAAATCCTTGAGACACATCGCCTTGAAAAGTTAAGATTGCAACGGGGGAGCACCCACCCAACCGAGAAAACCCCCCTTGTTTTCCACTTTCTTCTACTTTTCTGAATGACTATTCCCTAGCACTGAAGTATTGTATGGCCTACTTCATTAACATGAACATGGAATTCAGAAAGCTGCAATACATACAAATGTATCAGGAGAGACCTCGAAACCCTGGAAGATGAGTTAGCTGTCAGAGGTCACGTTACATCAAGGTTCACAGCTTTTTAAGATGGCAATGAATCAATCTCAACTGTTTTGTCTCCATAACCAAACATTTTGTCCATAAGCGAGCACTTGACCACATATATGGACCTAACAATTCAATTATAGCATCATGTTATAGCTCTTCTCCCTATACAAGAAACTTCTCAGTTTGTGAATACACCAAACCAGTATACTACTGATGCCATACAATTTCATAGTAAATACCAAACAAACACATCCTCGGATGGGGCCACAGTGTCTCCTGACCCCTCCTGTCTCAGCCTCCAGTATTTATGCTGCAGTAGTTTATGTGTCGGGGGGCTAGGGTCAGTTTGTTTATCTGGAGTACTTCTCCTGTCCTATTCAGGTGTCCTGTGTGAATCTAAGTGTGCGTTCTCTAATTCTCTCCTTCTCTCTTTCTTTCTCTCTCTCGGAGGACCTGAGCCCTAGGACCATGCCCCAGGACTACCTGACATGATGACTCCTTGCTGTCCCCAGTCCACCTGGCCATGCTGCTGTTCCAGTTTCAACTGGCCTGGGCCCTAGGACCATGTCCCAGGACTACCTGACATGAGGACTCCTTGCTGTCCCCAGTCCACCTGGCCATGCTCCTGCTCCAGTTTCAACTGTTCTGCCTTACTATTATTCAACCATGCTGGTCATTTATGAACATTTGAACATCTTGCCACGTTCTGTTATAATCTCCACCCGGCACAGCCAGAAGAGGACTGGCCACCCCACATATGCTCTCTCTAATTTCTCTTTCTTTCTCTCTCTCGGAGGACCTGAGCCCTAGGACCGTGCCCCAGGACTACCTGACATGATGGCTCCTTGCTGTCCCCAGTCCACCTGACTGTGCTGCTGCTCCAGTTTCAACTGTTCTGCCTTATTGTTATTTGACCATGCTGGTCATTTATGAACATTTGAACATCTTGGTCATGTTCTGTTATAATCTCTACCCGGCACAGCCAGAAGAGGACTGGCCACCCCACATAGCCCGGTTCCTCTCTAGGTTTCTTCCTAGGTTTTGGCCTTTCTAGGGAGTTTTTCCTAGCCACCGTGCTTTTACACCTGCATTGTTTGCTGTTTGGGGTTTTAGGCTGGCTTTCTGTACAGCACTTTGAGATATCAGCTGATGTACGAAGGGCTATATAAATAAATTTGATTTGATTTGATTTGAAATACCAACATAACCTTTTTACAACCATTATGGAAAGTCCGATAACTAATTTCCACCAATGCTAAAAAGACAAACTGTGGAGGAGGAGAAGATATATAGTGAAAATATATAGTGAAGATATACACTAAGTGTACAAAACATTAGGAACGCCTGCACTTTCCTTGACTTACTGTAGACTGACCAGGTGATTCCTGGTGAAAGCTATGATCCCGTATTTATGTCACTTGTTAAATCCACTTCAGTCAGTGTAGATGAAATGAAGGAGACAGGTTAAAGGAGGATTTTCAAGCCTCGAGACAATCGACACATGGATTTGTTTTGTGTGCCATTCAGAGGGTGAATGAGAAAGACACATGGTAGTACGTGCCAGGAGCACCAGTTTAAGTGTGTCAATAACTGCAAGGCTGCTGGGTTTTTCACGCTCAACAGTTTCCTGTGTGTATCAAGAATGGTCCACCACCCGAAGGACATCCAGCCAACGGCAGGCCAGTGGTTGAAAACAGGTCATTGATGAGAGGACAAAGGAGGCTGACATGAACTGTGCAGAGCAACAGACAGGTAGGTAGTCAACTGACAGTCCAGTACAACATTGGTGCCCAAAGACCCATGAAAGAATGCACAACTCATCGTACCTTGACACAAATGGGGTACGGCAGCCAACGACCTTACAGAGTTCCACTTCTTTCAGCATTAAATGAGAAACTGCAGTTGCAGTGGGCTAAGGTACAAAAACACTGTACACTGGAGAATTGGAAAAACAATGCCTGGTCTAATGAATCAGGGGTCCTACTGTTTCACGCTGATGGGAGGACCAGGGTACGGAGAAACCCCAGAGAACATGCATCCACCAGGGTACGGAGAAACCCCAGAGAACATGCATCCACCAGGGTACGGAGAAACCCCAGAGAACATGCATCCACCAGGGTACGGAGAAACCCCAGAGAACATGCATCCACCAGGGTACGGAGAAACCCCAGAGAACATGCATCCACCAGGGTACGGAGAAACCCCAGAGAACATGCATCCACCAGGGTACGGAGAAACCCCAGAGAACATGCATCCACCAGGGTACGGAGAAAATCCCCAGAGAACATGCATCCACCAGGGTATGGAGAAACCCCAGAGAACATGCATCCACCAAACAGGAGAAACCCCAGAGAACATGCATCCACCAGGGTACGGAGAAACCCCAGAGAACATGCATCCACCAGGGTACGGAGAAACCCCAGAGAACATGCATCCACCAGGGTAGAAATCCACTACCAAACAGCTTGACACAACTGTGGGAAGAATTAGAGTCAACATGGGCCAGCATCCCTGTGGAACGCTTTCCACACCTTGTAGAGTCAACATGGGCCAGCATCCCTGTGGAACGCTTTCCACACCCTGTAGAGTCAACATGGGCCAGCATCCCTGTGGAACGCTTTCCACACCCTGTAGAGTCAACATGGGCCAGAATCCCTGTGGAACGCTTTCCACACCCTGTAGAGTCAACATGGGCCAGCATCCCTGTGGAACGCTTTCCACACCCTGTAGAGTCAACATGGGCCAGCATCCCTGTGGAACGCTTTCCACACCCTGTAGAGTCAACATGGGCCAGCATCCCTGTGGAACCCTTTCCACACCTTGTAGAGTCAACATGGGCCAGCATCCCTGTGGAACCCTTTCCACACCTTGTAGAGTCAACATGGGCCAGCATCCCTGTGGAACGCTTTCCACACCTTGTAGAGTCAACATGGGCCAGCATCCCTGTGGAACCCTTTCCACACCTTGTAGAGTCAACATGGGCCAGCATCCCTGTGGAACGCTTTCCACACCTTGTAGAGTCAACATGGGCCAGCATCCCTGTGGAACGCTTTCCACACCTTGTAGAGTCAACATGGGCCAGCATCCCTGTGGAACGCTTTCCACACCTTGTAGAGTCAACATGGGCCAGCATCCCTGTGGAATGCTTTCCACACCTTGTAGAGTCAACATGGGCCAGCATCCCTGTGGAACGCTTTCCACACCTTGTAGAATCAACATGGGCCAGCATCCCTGTGGAACGCTTTCCACACCCTGTAGAGTCAACATGGGCCAGCATCCCTGTGGAACCCTTTCCACACCTTGTAGAGTCAACATGGGCCAGCATCCCTGTGGAACCCTTTCCACACCTTGTAGAGTCAACATGGGCCAGCATCCCTGTGGAACGCTTTCCACACCTTGTAGAGTCAACATGGGCCAGCATCCCTGTGGAACCCTTTCCACACCTTGTAGAGTCAACATGGGCCAGCATCCCTGTGGAACGCTTTCCACACCTTGTAGAGTCAACATGGGCCAGCATCCCTGTGGAACCCTTTCCACACCTTGTAGAGTCAACATGGGCCAGCATCCCTGTGGAACCCTTTCCACACCTTGTAGAGTCAACATGGGCCAGCATCCCTGTGGAACCCTTTCCACACCTTGTAGAGTCAACATGGGCCAGCATCCCTGTGGAACCCTTTCCACACCTTGTAGAATCCATGCCCCGATGAACTGAGGCCGTTCTGAGGACAAAAAGGGGTTTAACTCAATATTAGGAAGATGTACCTAATGTTTTGTACCTCCAGCGGACTGAGATAAAGATGTTATGACGAGGTACTCTTCCCCGGGGAGTTGCTATAAAAGGCAGTCATTCAGTGCTGCAGAGCCATCATGTAACGTACTGATTGGCTCCTACTCATCATGTAGCGTACTGATTGGCTCCTACTCATCATGTAGCGTACTGATTGGCTCCTACTCCTCATGTAGCGTACTGATTGGCTCCTACTCATCATGTAGCGTACTGATTGGCTCCTACTCATCATGTAGCGTACTGATTGGCTCCTACTCTCAGGAATAGAGGACAGGTAGATATAGACCTCATGGGAAAAACACTTTTTGAAATAAATGCAACATCTGACTCTGTTTCTGTGTGTATGCTTGTGTATGTTTTTCGATAGTACCAGTCAAAAGTTTAGACACACCTACTCATTCAAGGCATTCAAGGGTTTTTATTTGTACTATTTTCTACATTTTAGAAAAATCGATAAGACATCGAAAACTAAGAAATAACATATATGGACTAATGTACTAACCAAAAAAGTGTTAAACATATATATATTTTATAAATTAGATTCGTCAAAGTAGCCACCCGTTGCCTTGATGACAGCTTTGCACATTCTTGGCATTCCTACAACCAGCTTCACCTTGAATGCTTTTCTACCAGTCTTGAAGGAGTTCCCACATATGCTGATAACATGTCATCTGCTTTTCTTTCACTCTGCCATCCAACTCATCCAAAACAATCTCAATTGGGTTGAGATCGGGTGATTGTAGAGGCCAGGTCATCTGATACTGTAATGAATACTCAGGGAGAAAAAGTTGTAGATTCACATGCAGAGCACGGAAGATGTTTATTAATACTCCCCAGAAGGCAGGAATCGTGGTCACAGGCAGGCAATGGTCAAACACAGGTAGACAGTCAAAAACAAACAATACCTCACAACCATACTAACAGACAGAACTGAACTAAATAGGGAGCTGATGAGACCAGGTGAGAAATGAACACAGGTGAAATCAATGAACACTAATGAAAGACTTGGCTATGTTCCAGAACACAAAGAAACAGGGCTATGTTCCAGAACACGAAGAAACAGGGCTACGTTCCAGAACACAAAGAAACAGGGCTACATTCCAGAACACAAAGAAACAGGGCTACGTTCCAGAACACAAAGAAACAGGGCTACGTTCCAGAACACAAAGAGACAGGGCTACGTTCCAGAACACAAAGAAACAGGGCTACATTCCAGAACACAAAGAAACAGGGCTACGTTCCAGAACACAAAGAGACAGGGCTACGTTCCAGAACACAAAGAGACAGGGCTACGTTCCAGAACACAAAGAAACAGGGCTACATTCCAGAACACAAAGAAACAGGGCTATGTTCCAGAACACAAAGAAACAGGGCTACGTTCCAGAACACAATGAAACAGGGCTACGTTTCAGAACACAAAGAGACAGGGCTACGTTCCAGAACACAAAGAAACAGAGCTACATTCCAGAACACAAAGAAACAGGGCTACATTCCAGAACACAAAGAAACAGGGCTACATTCCAGAACACAAAGAAACAGGGCTACGTTCCAGAACACAAAGAAACAGGGCTACATTCCAGAACAGAAAGAAACAGGGCTACGTTCCAGAACGCAAAGAGACAGGGCTACGTTCCAGAACACAAAGAAACAGGGCTACATTCCAGAACACAAAGAAACAGACCAAAGGACAGATTTTGGTATAATGTCCATTGCTCATGTTTTTGGCCCAATCAAGTCTCTTCTTCTTATTGGTGTCCTTTAGTAGAGATTTCTTTGCAGCAATACAACCATGAAGGCCTGATACACACAGTCTCCTCTGAAAAGTTGATGTCGAGATGTGTCTGTTACTTGAACTACATGAAGCATTTATTTGGGCTGCAATCTGAGGCTGGTAACTCTACTGAAATTATCCTCTGTACCAGAGGTAACTCTGGGTCTTCCTTTCCTGTGGCGGTCCACATGAGAGCCAGTTTCATCATAGTGTTTGATGGTTTTTGCGACTGTTCTTGAAGACACTTTCAAAGTTCTTGACATTTTCGGGATTGACTAAAATCTCACTATCTTTTCTCTTTGCTTATTTGAGCTGTTCTTGCCATAATAAGGACTTGGTCTTTTACCAAATAGGGCTATCTTCTGTATTCCAACTATACCTTGTCACAACACAACTGACTGGCTCAAACGCTTTAAGAAGTAAAGAAATTCTATGAATTAACTTTTAACAAGGCACACCTGTTAATTGAAATGCATTCCAGGTGACTACCTCATGAAGCTGGTTGAGAGAATGCCAAATGTGTGCAAAGCTGTCATGAAGGAAAAGGGTGGCTACTTTGAAGAATCTCAAAAATAAAATATAATATAATATTTCTTTAACACTTTTTTGCTTACTACATGATTCCATATGTGTAATTTCATAGTTTTGATGTCCACTATTATTCTACAATGTAGAAAATAGTTTTAAAAAATAAAAAAAACCTTTGAATGAGTAGGTGTGACTAAACCTTTGATTGGTAGTGTGTGTGTGTGTGTGTGTGTGTGTGTGTGTGTGTGTGTGTGTGTGTGTGTGTGTGTGTGTGTGTGTGTGTGTGTGTGTGTGTGTGTGTGTGTGTGTGTGTGTGTGTGTGTGTGTGTGTGTGTGTGTGTGTGTGTGTGTGTGTGTGTGTGTGTGTGTGTGTGTGTGTGTGTGTATCTATAATTCATCTCATATTTTAATGTGTGAGTTGTCATCTTGACTTTGCAGTGTTAGCTCTCCAGCATGCAGTCCCCCAGATGGGGCAGGCAGATGGGAGATGGTATCAAGACTCTTATCAGAGATTCACTCTGAGCCGAGAGAGAGTGAGAGAAAAAGATTAAGAGAGAGAGAGAGTGAGAGAAAAAAAAGAGAGAGAGAGAGTGATAGAGAGAAAACGAGAGAGAGAAAACGAGAGAAAAAGAGAGAGTGAGAGAAAAAGAGAGAGAGAGTGAGAGAAAGAGAGAGAGAGAAAAAGAGAGAGAGAGAGAGAGAGAGAGAGAGAGAGAGAGAGAGAGAGAGAGAGAGAGAGAGAGAGAGAGAGAGAGAGAGAGAGAGAGAGAGAGAGAGAGAGAGAGAGAGAGAGAGAGAGAGAGAGAGAGAGAGAGAGAGAGAGAGAGAGAGAGAGAGAGAGAGAGAGAGAGAGAGAGAGAGAGGTTTGGTACGGAAAGAGGCTTGTCTTTTAGTGTGAACTGTGATGTGCTTTTCAGTTGTTCAAGTAACTTGCCCTTAACCATGCCGCCATACTAACTAACGTCTAATAATTGATGCTGAGTTGGTGTGAAATCGAGCATGTAAATAGTGGATTTCCAGGATAAAGGCTACAAAACATTCTAAGGGAAGCATTCCAGTCTGCCCCCACTGCTGTAGATATATCTAATATGTCTGGTGTAGGGCATTCTATCTACAGCAGTGGGGGGAGACTGGAATGCTTCCCTTAGAATGTCCTATACCAGTTTGAAATGCAGACTATGCTGTGTTGTCTGGTGGCAGGCCACCCAGCCCTGTCTCCTCTGTGCTAGAGCTGTTCACTCAGCTGTCACAGTGGAAGACTCTGTGCCTCACTTCACACAGTCCCTCACTTCACAGAGTCCCTCAGCTGAGGTAAAGCTGAGAGAGAGAGAGAGAGAGAGAGAGAGAGAGAGAGAGAGAGAGAGAGAGAGAGAGAGAGAGAGAGAGAGAGAGAGAGAGAGAGAGAGAGAGGAAGATGTAGGGAGAAAACGTTTTTGAAAGCCAGAGAGAGAAAAAAGAGGGAGAGGGAGAGGGCAGAGAAATCAAGAGGGAAGGAGAGAGAGCGCTTTCCTCTGATCTGACCTGTGTACTGCATGGTACTAAAGGTCTTTCTAGATGTGGATCCCCTGAGGAGGACTCTGTGCCTCTGCTACTAGAGATAGCTCCAGGCCACGCTGTAGCCTGCGGGAGGCTGGGAGATAAAACTGAGGAAGTGTGTGTATGTGTGTGTGTGTGTGTATGTTTTTACAGTATGTGTTTATATAAAGTTTTTTTAATGATATTTAAGCAGGAAATTGCAACACGTATCAGAAACTCCCGGCATGACTGGATGAAGGAGGACTGGAGAGTACAGGAGGGAGCGTAGGAGGGCTTGTGGTGAAAGGAGAGTACAGGAGGTATGGGGAGGAAAGGGGAGTACAGGAGGGGGTGCAGGAGGGCCTGGGAGGATGGGAGAGACAGGGGGGACAGGGAGGACTTGGGGAGTATAGCTCTCTCCTGGTTCCCATCTCTCAGTCTTTTGGCAACTCATCAGAGGCCAGGAGATAAGGCTGCACACATGCTTTGTGTTCGGTGTGCTGGCTGTGGTTTACACAGAGACAGCTGGTTAGCTGGCTGGTTGGCTGGCTGGTTGGCTGGCTGGTTAGCTGGCTGGTTGGTTGGCTGGCTGGCTGGCTGGCTGGCTGGCTGGCTGGTTGGTTGGTTGGTTGGCTGGTTGGCTGGCTGGCTGGTTGGCTGGGTAGCTGGCTGGTTGGTTGGCTGGCTGGTTGGCTGGTAGGCTGGTTGGCTGGTTGGTTGGCTGGCTGGCTGGCTGGTTGGCTGTCTGGTTGGCTGGTAGGCTGGTTGGCTGGTTGGTTGGCTGGCTGGCTGGCTGGCTGGCTGGCTGGTTGGTTGGTTGGCTGGCTGGTTGGTTGGTTGGCTGGTTGGCTGGTTGGCTGGTTGGCTGGCTGGCTGGTTGGCTGGGTAGCTGGCTGGTTGGTTGGCTGGCTGGTTGGTTGGTTGGCTGGCTGGCTGGCTGGCTGGCTGGCTGGCTGGCTGGCTGGCTGGTTGGTTGGCTGGCTGGCTGGTTGGCTGGTTGGCTGGTAGGCTGGTTGGCTGGTTGGTTGTCTGGCTGGTTGGCTGATTGTCTGGCTGGCTGCAGGGAGGAGAACAGCCACTTTAGAGGACCTCAGTGTCCTAGTCGTCCTTCCAGCCTTCAGCTGCTGGGTTGCTTCCAATTAGACACTAGTATTATTTCACCGTGCTTCAAGCACTTCCTGGTCCATTGACTTCTCAAAGGGGCTATATTACCAAGACTATTATCACCTCAACAGTTTACAGTAATAGTTTGAGCTGCATTCTGAGTTGAGATCAGCACTGTGCCAAGTGCAAAAAAGTACCATAAACCTAATAATCTGGTAGTGTGATTTCATTTGAAATCTTTCTTCAACAATGTGTGTTAGTTATGAGGAGATTACTAAACTAGAGTTTAGTAAACTGATCAATGCATAGATAGTCGGCTCTTTATAACACACATTGTTTCATTTGTTTCATTTGAAGTCAAGTGTATGGGAAATGTTACACTTTTGCTTTTGCAATAAAAACATTTGCAGTCAGACTTTTGTCATTGGGAGACTTGTACAAAAATACTAGTTATGGCCAAGGACCTCAGGTCAGAATACCGCCTCTTTCTAGTTGATAAAAACAGTTATTTGAACAGCTACATATCTCCGTGCCCCCATCATACCCCCATGTGAGAGTAGATGAGCCACGGGAAGGGAGGGAACGACGGGGATGTTAAGCTGCATGTTGTCTCGCGCCGATGTCCTTGACATTTATTCTGTTCATGTCATTTCCCATGAAGCAGCCGTCTCTAACCCACTCATATGAGCGAGCTAATTTGGCTCTGTGTCAATTTTAGCGCTTAGTCATTGTTTGCGGATCAGGCAGGCGTGTTGCCCTTTTCAACGGGAGCTATCGCTGTCTCCGTGACAACCCATTACCACCTAATTAGCATTTGGGATTAATTGGCCATCTTGTTAACTGTAACCTCTAAATGTTATGATAAAGCCACAGAGCAATTAAAAAGAGTGGGGAGAGGAATGAATGTGGGACAAACAACAAGATGGGGGGAAGAATGGGTAGAATTGCTGGTCACTGGTCTACTGGATTGAAATCAGAGGAAGTCGGACCTGAAAACTGCTGGATTCGCAGGTCAAGACGACAGAGGCCTTGTAGTGGTGGGCTTGGCCAGCCAACTGAGCACACTAGCTGACGTTAGCACCATGTAGGGACGCTGTTAGCAAATCCAGCCCACCCCGACTACCAACCACTGACCTCCTATTGGAGTAATGACAGAGGGATAAGTACTTTGGCCTAAAAAACAGCTGGACAGGACCATAACCTTTCAATTTTTGGCATTGCACATTCTGTGCTCACTCTGACCTACAAAGAATTAATTACTCCGGGCATCCCAAGAATTATCTCCCACTGAGGCAGCTGAAACAGCTGCTGTTTTCAGTTAAAGGTGATTTGTTTGAGTTTTGAGAGAGGAAACATTTTGATGAAACGGGCTCTGCTATCAAGTAGCTGTTTAATGAAGATGGGAATGCCACCTCGTGTTTCTCTCATTTGCGAATCAATGTTTGACCTGGATGGTATAGCAGAGAAGAGAATGACATCAGTCAGACAAGAGGTAATGAAGTAAACCAACCCTAAAAAAAATCTAATCTGATAATGAATAATCTGAATAATCTGATACAATACAATCTGAACTAATCCCAGGGGATCATGGCAACACATACTGTACCGTGCTTAATTTATTATGTTACAAAAGTGGGATTAAAATGAATGTATTTGTCGTTGTGGTTAAAAGTCTACACAAAATACTCGGTAATGCCAAAATGGAAGAAAAAAAAAAAAAAAAAAAAGATTTTAAAGAAAAAATAAAACAGAATTGTCACTTGATTAGATAAGTATTCGCTCCTCTGTTAGAAGCACCTCTGCCATCGATTACAGAGGTGAGTCATCTTGGTCTCACAAGAGCTTTGCACACCTGTATTTGCTCGTTGTTCTTTTCAAAATTCTTCAAGCTCTGTCAAGGTGTTAGGGATCATGGCTAGAGAGCAATTTTCAAGCTCTGTCAAGGTGTTAGGGATCATGGCCAGAGAGCAATTTTCAAGCTCTGTCAAGGTGTTAGGGATCATGGCCAGAGAGCAATTTTCAAGCTCTGTCAAGGTGTTAGGGATCATGGCCAGAGAGCAATTTTCAAGCTCTGTCAAGGTGTTAGGGATCATGGCCAGAGAGCAATTTTCAAGCTCTGTCAAGGTGTTAGGGATCATGGCCAGCTCTGTCAAGGTGTTAGGGATCATGGCAATTTTCAAGCTCTGTCAAGGTGTTGGGGATCATGGCTTGTAACGCCAGAGAGCAATTTTCAAGCTCTGTCAAGGTGTTATAAGGTGTTAGGGATCATGGCTAGAGAGCAATTTTCAAGCTCTGTCAAGGTGTTAGGGATCATGGCTAGAGAGCAATTTTCAAGCTCTGTCAAGGTGTTAGGTAGGGATCATGGCTAGAGAGCAATTTTCAAGCTCTGTCAAGGTGTTAGGGATCATGGCTAGAGAGCAATTTTCAAGCTCTGTCAAGGTGTTAGGTAGGGATCATGGCTAGGTGTTAGGGATCATGGCTAGAGAGCAATTTTCAAGCTCTGTCAAGGTGTTAGGGATCATGGCTAGAGAGCAATTTTCAAGCTCTGTCAAGGTGTTAGGGATCATGGCTAGAGAGCAATTTTCAAGCTCTGTCAAGGTGTTAGGGATCATGGCTAGAGAGCAATTTTCAAGTTTTGCAATAGATTTCCAAGCATATTTACATCTAAACTGTAACCTGGCCCTCAGGAACATTCCCTGTCTTATTGGTAAGCAACTCCAGTGTAGACTTGGCCTTGTGTTGTAGGTTATTGTTCTGCTGAAAGGTGAATTCCTCTCTCAGTGTCTGGTGTACAGCAGACTGAAGCAGGTTTTCCTCTATTTTGCCTGTGCTAGGCTCCACCCCGTTTCTTTTCATCCTGAAAAACTCCCCAGTCTTTGCCAATGTTAAGCATACCCCTACCATGATGAAGCCACCACCAATCTTTTCACATGTGAGGGGAATAACATTATTTTAACCCCACATGTGAATCTGTAATTCCTCATGTGAACCTGCAAATTAGATTTTCACATATTATTGATTTTGACATGTGAACTTGACAGGACAGAGACACTTTTCCTCGTTTTCCTTTCATCAGAATTCCCTCTTCTTTCCATCCCTCCATCCCTTTCACTTTGAGCACAGCATCACTGAGGGCCCCCCGGTCCCACAACAGGGCTTCTGCTGGCTGCTGTCATCCATCCTAAAGGTCTTCCCACGCAGGTGCAGGTCTGATCCAGCGGCTGCCTGAAAACACCATTAAGATCATGGTCCCAACCCAACCTGTCTTTGTTCTCCTGTCTTTCCATGTCATCTCTCTTCTGTTTCATCCTCTCATGTTGCCAAATAGTTGAGTTGTTTCCTGATGAATTCTCTTCTTCCATAATGTTGTAAACCGTATTTGTCTCCCTATCTGCACTAATGTGTGGATAATAGAATGCTGAGTGTGCTTGGAGACATTCTTCACTCATTATCATCAGCCCATTCTTTATTAAACTACACCAACACCATGTCTTATTCCTCACAACCATCTGGGAAATCAAATTATTGCCAGACCAAAGTGTTATTGAGCTGGAAATTGTTCAGTGCGATGTGATTTAAATGTAATGTGATTTCTGTGAGTCCATTTGGCGTTCACTTCTCAAGGGGTTGAGGAAGGCTTTGGGCTTGGTGGAAGGAAGGCAGGGACACTTGACTTGTGCTGACTTTAAATTGAGGAGGTGTAGATGTATCCACAAGATAACCATATGTGAGCGTACCAAGTAATTAGGCGTCACTCTAAAGCGGGAAGGTGGAATAAACGAGTCAGGAGTAGGTTTTTCTGATTGAACACGGTTCTCTATTGAGGGTATTTTGTCAACAAAAACATTAACATAATCAATGAAAAATCTTCCAAGGAAAAAAACACATCTTCTTCTCCAGATGAAACAAGAACACAATAGGATAATCTTTAAACTACAACAAACATAAATCATGGGTTTGTCACCATCTTCCTGGTTCTTTCAGCACAGCTTCTCTCTCTCGGTAGCCATCTTCCAGAGATAGTTTCCCCCTCTCTGTTGGTTCCATTCTCTCTCTTATAGGGGAAGGAGAGTATCTCATTAGTACCTTCAGCTGTGCTTAATTGACTCTGGTTACCTGGTCTCCCATGCTTTGTTGGGCTACTATCCATGAGCCCAGCCTTCCCTCTAGTGGTCCTTCCACATACCTTCCCCCCCAGGACCGAACCGGAGGGTCGGGCGCCAGACGCACCGTCTTGGTCGCGTCGGGACAGCGCGTCTGCATTCCCGTTCCTCGATCCGGCCCTGTGGATGACATGGAAAGAGAACGGTTGTAAAGACAAAAACCATCTGGCTATTCTGTTGTTATTGTTTCTCTTACCAGCCATCCACGCGAGGGGCGCATGGTCAGTAACTAATGCAAACCTCCGACCCAGTAGGTAGTACCGGAGATAATCGAGGGCCCACTTGATGGCTAAGGCCTCTTTCTCTACGGTCGCATACCTCTGTTCCCGATCGCTGAGTTTCCTACTAATGAAGAGAATCGGCTTCTCTGCTTCACCTTCACCCTGAGCTAGTACGGCCCCGAGCCCGGTATCCGAGGCGTCGACCTGCACAATGAACTCTTGTGAGAAGTCCGGAGCCTGTAGAACGGGATCAGAACACAGGCCATCTTTTAACAATTGAAAGGCCTCTTCCGCCTCGTCTTTCCACTCTACCTGGTTTGGCAGGTTTTTCCTGATGAGGTTTGTGAGGGGGTTGGCAATGGTTGCATATCCCGGGATAAAACGGCGATAATATCCTGTTATCCCTAAGAAGGCCCGAACGTCTCGCTTGGTCCGGGGTCGAGGCCAGTCACGAATTGCCCTGGTCTTCTCTGCCTGCGGGCGTATTTTCCCATTCCCCACGGTATACCCCAGGTATTCCGCTTCGGACAGGCCCAGGCAGCATTTATTTGGATTGGCTGTCAACCCTGTGGCTTCCAAACTCACGAGCACCGCCCGTAATCGCAGGAGGTGACTATCCCAGTCCTCGCTGTGGATGACCACATCGTCTATGTACGCCGCTGCATACTCTTGATGGGGGCGTAGAATGGCATCCATGAGGCGTTGGAAGGTTGCAGCGGCTCCGTGCAGTCCGAAGGGCATCCTCACATACTGGAAAAGCCCCTCTGGGGTGGCGAAGGCAGTCTTTGAGCGATCCTCCGGAGCCACCGGCACTTGCCAATATCCCTTCGTCAAATCCAGGGTAGTGATGAACTTGGCCTTTCCTAAGCGCTCCAAGAGTTCATCCACACGGGGCATGGGATACGCATCGAATGTAGAGATGGCATTCACGCCCCTAAAGTCGTTGCAGAGTCTCATACTACCATCGGCTTTGGGGACCAGGACTATGGGACTGGACCACTCGCTCGTCGAGGGCTCGATCACGCCCATCCTCAACATCTCCCTCACCTCTTTCTTAGCGATGACTCGGCGAGCCTCAGGAATCCTGTAAGGGCGGATATGCACTTTCTTGCCGGGTTCAGTGTGGATATGGTGGAACAGGACATCTGTTTGTCCTGGGAATGGAGAGAATACTCGACCAAAGTTCATAATCAGCTTATCTAGCTGTCTTGACTGCTCCGGTAGGAGAGTTTGGCCACGGCGCACCTGTGGTAGAGCCTCTTTTTTTTTTTTCTTTGCCCTCCAGGGCCATCAAAGCCACCTCCTCCTCTCGTCCATGGTACGTCTTCAGCAGGTTTATGTGATAGAGTTGGACCTTCTTCCTCCTGTCAGGTTGCTTGATGAGGTAATTGACCGGTGAGACCCTTTTCATTACCTCGTAGGCCCCCTCCACTGCGCCAGCAAGCGATGTTCGGCCGTGGGCACAAGCACCATCACTTTCTCTCCCACGGTGAACTCACGGGGGTCGCAGATTTATCATAGGCCCGGCCTTGGGTCCTTTGGGCCTTCTCCATATGCTCCTTGACTATGGGCCACACTGCTGACAGGCGGTCTCTCATCAGGGTAACGTGTTCTATTGTGGATCGAAAGGGGCATGGTTGGGTCTCCCAGGTCTCCTTGGCTAAGTCGAGGATTCCTCGACAGGGTCTGCCATAGAGCAATTCAAACGGCGAGAATCCAGTGGATGCCTGAGGTACTTCTCGCAGGGCAAACATTAAGTGTGGGAGGAGCATGTCCCAGTTTTTCCCGTCTCGGGACACCACTCTTCTCAACATGCTTTTAATTGTTTTGTTCAAGCGTTCACACAACCCATCTGTTTGAGGGTGGAATATGCTTGTACGTATCTGTTGAACCTGATATAACCGACACAAGTCCTTCATCAACCGGGACATGAACGGGGTTCCTTGATCGGTTAAGATCGTCTTGGGAAGGCCCACACGAGAGAACATCAGGAATAATTCCTTGGCAATTCCCTTTGACGACATGTTACGCAGGGGTATGGCCTCCGGGAACTTGGTAGCATAATCTATAACCACTAGGATGTACTCGTGTCCTCTGGCGGATTTTGGGAGGGGTCCTACGAGGTCCATAGCTATGCGTTCAAAGGGAGTCTCTATGATGGGGAGAGGAATCAAAGGGTTACGTAGGTGTGGCCTTGGGGCTGTACGTTGACATTGATCACACGTCTTACAATACCTGGCCACATCTCGGGTGACACGGGGCCAATAGAATCTCTGCATGATTCTGTCAATAGTCTTGTCTCGTGCCAGGTGTCCTCCTAGGACGTGGGAATGGGCTAACTGTAGAACTGTATCCCTGTAGGGTCTAGGCACCATTAGTAATTCCTGGTTTTCCCCCCTTCGTCGTACGACCCAGTATAAGAGACCCCGCCTGATTGCATAGTAAGGAAGAGGGGGCTCACCTGATCCGTCGACGTTCCTCCCGTCGATCACCTTCACCTTCCTCATGGCCTCCCTTAGGTCTGGGTCTCTATGCTGCGAGGTGCCGAACTGTCCCTTTAATTCCTGGGGCAGGTCAACCTCAGTAGAGGGATGTGGAGGTTGTTCCACATCCCCATCAGGGAGACCGAGGAGAATCCCTTCCAGGTTCCCTCCTCGGATGGAGCTTCAAATATATCCCTTAGTGCCTGGTTGCTCCTTCCTTCCTGCGTTGTGTATAACCCTTCACAGGTGTCTTCATCGGTGGTTTCCTGGAATATCTGTCGTAAACGTTGGGTCGCTATTTCTTCCTCTGCAGTAGAGGACGAGGACGCGGCTACGTCTCCTTGTAGTACTACTACCTCGGGCTTGGAGATTCTCTTCTTTCCTGTCCCCCTTCTTCCCGTGCATAACGTCATCTGCCGAAGCTCCTTATATAGGGGACAGTCTCTCCCGATCAATAATGGCACCTTCAGCTGGGGCACTTTCCCTGCCCTGACTGTACACCTTCCTTTTGGAGTGAGAATAGGCAGATTCACAGTGGGGTAATAGTGGGTGT
This sequence comes from Oncorhynchus gorbuscha, assembly GCF_021184085.1. NCBI lineage: Eukaryota > Metazoa > Chordata > Actinopteri > Salmoniformes > Salmonidae > Oncorhynchus > Oncorhynchus gorbuscha. Next base: position 286,484 of record NW_025745770.1, on the reverse strand, counting down.
CTCCATGGATACAGGATACGGCTACTTTGTCTGGTAGCAGTGTTGCGGAGGTCACCATCCGCTCCTCTACTAACGTAACCATACTTCCCGAGTCGAGAATAGCTACCACATCTTGTCCTTCAACTCGCACCGGAATCTCTGAGGCTGGGGCTATCTCTGCTAACCAACAGTGTTGATCCTGCCCCCTCAAAACGGGATGTGTGGGGGTAGGCAGTGACGACTCTGTGACCATGGGCTCATCCTTGCTAGGACATTGTGGGGCATAATGGTTGGGAGACTGACACTTATAACACCGACCCGGCTGTGTGGTGGCTGACTTCTCCCACCTCCGGGGGGGGCTTGGACGTTTCGGTGGCGGGCAAGCCGGGGTGAGTCGTGGTACGGGATTGGACGACTCCTTCCGTTCCTCCTTGTCACTTTTTAACAACTCCCCTGTAGACCGATATGTTTCCACCGCCTGGGCTATTTCGTCGGCTGACAACGGGTTGGCTTGCCCCACAACCCTTTTTAAGTCACTGGGTAATTCTCTCAATATCTTGTCCACTACGAGAGTCTCTATCACATGTCCTACTCCCTTTCCAGGTTCTAGCCACTGTTTTGTCAGTCGTATTAAGGCGAAGATCTGGGCACGAACGGGTTGATCAGCTGTATAGGTCCATTGATGGAACTTTACAGCCCTATCTCTGGCAGTCAGCTGGTACCGGGACAGGATCTCGGTTTTTAGTCGCCCATAGTCCGCAGCTTCGCGGGAATCCAGGTCAAAATAGGCTTCCTGAGCCACCCCGGTCAAAAGAGGAGCTAATGCGCTAGCCCATTCTGTGGGCGGCCACTCTTCCAAGGTGGCCGTCCTTTCGAAGGTCATGAGGAAGGCCTCAATATCATCCTCCTTGGAGAGACGAGATAAGATGGCGTGAGCAGCCGCTCTTGGCCTAACTCTAGGTTCTTCTCGTCGACTCAGCTGTTGTTGCAGGAGTTCTATGGTTGTCTGCTGTGCCGTGATCAATTGTTGTAGTAGGGCGTTATCCATCGTTCTTGAATGGTTCCTCCGGGTCTTCTGGAAGAATATTAATTTACTCACTTATCCTTGTGTCACTCGTCCACCTAATGACCGCATCCTCCACCAATGTGAGCGTACCAAGTAATTAGGCGTCACTCTAAAGCGGGAAGGTGGAATAAACGAGTCAGGAGTAGGTTTTTCTGATTGAACACGGTTCTCTATTGAGGGTATTTTGTCAACAAAAACATTAACATAATCAATGAAAAATCTTCCAAGGAAAAAAACACATCTTCTTCTCCAGATGAAACAAGAACACAATAGGATAATCTTTAAACTACAACAAACATAAATCATGGGTTTGTCACCATCTTCCTGGTTCTTTCAGCACAGCTTCTCTCTCTCGGTAGCCATCTTCCAGAGATAGTTTTCCCCCTCTCTGTTGGTTCCATTCTCTCTCTTATAGGGGAAGGAGAGTATCTCATTAGTACCTTCAGCTGTGCTTAATTGACTCTGGTTACCTGGTCTCCCATGCTTTGTTGGGCTACTATCCATGAGCCCAGCCTGCCCTCTAGTGGTCCTTCCACACATAGCACACAAATCTAGCAGAACAGCGGCTGACTACTTTGAAAGTTTTCAGCCAACTCCTGTCTTCATTAAAGTAGAGGTTGAATAATCAGGCCTTTGGAGAAACAGAGTGAATAGAATACGGGGACTAGTTTTGCACATCTTTGTGGAGAAGTAAAAGACCTCAAAGAAATTGAACGTTGGTTTAAGTTGTGATGCTTCTTAACTTGAAGATACAAAGATCATATTAGATTGTGGGAAACACCATTTCTATCCTATTATTACCATGTATAGTCAGTCAATCACGATGCATTTCAATTTGATTACCAACTAAGGATAAGAATCCTGTCATTGCTTTCCTGTAAAATTGTTTCTCCTCATTCAAACCATTGTAATGCTTTTATTACACACAGTATTTTCACGTTGCCTACCTTGTCCCCTGTTCATTTAATAACACCATTGTCCAATCAAGTAATGGGCTCCCGAGTGGCGCAGTGGTCTCAGGCACTGCATCTCAGTGTTAGAGGCATCAACACAGACCCTGGTTTGATTCCAGGCTATGTCACAACCAGCCGTGACTGGGAGTCCCATAGGGGCGATGCACAATTGGCCCGGGGTCGGCCGTCATTGTAAATATGATTTTTTTCTTAACTGACTTGCCTGGTTAATTAAAATAAAAAGTATTGATTATATGCTGGGATTGCATCTCCATAGCCGTTCAGCAGGTCTGTTTTATGTACTTGGTTCTATATAGCCTGACTAAAGCAGACTGAATGCTATGCCCGCCATTATTTAATCAGGCTAGAAGCTTACTACAGTGGTTCTTATACCTCTCCTCGGGTACCCCCAGCCGGTCCAAATCTCTCCTCAGGGACCCCCAGCCGGTCCAAACCTCTCCTCAGGGACCCCCAGCCGGTTCAAACCTCTCCTCAGGGACCCCCAGCCGGTCCAAATCTCTCCTCAGGGACCCCCAGCCGGTCCAAACCTCTCCTCAGGGACCCCCAGCTGGTTCAAACCTCTCCTCAGGGACCCCCAGCCGGTCCAAATCTCTCCTCAGGGACCCCCAGCCGGTTAATATATTTGATCTCTTCCAGAACTAGCACACCTGATTCATCTTGTCAACTAATCATCAAGCCCTTGACTAGGTGAATCAAACATCAAGCCCTTGACTAGGTGAATCAATCATCAAGCCCTTGACTAGGTGAATCAAACATCAAGCCCTTGACTAGGTGAATCAAACATCAAGCCCTTGACTAGGTGAATCAAACATCAAGCCCTTGACTAGGTGAATCAATCATCAAGCCCTTGACGAGGTGAATCAATCATCAAGCACTTGACTAGGTGAATCAATAATCAAGCCCTTGACTAGGTGAATCAATCATCAAGCCCTTGACTAGGTGAATCAGTCATCAAACTCTTGATTAGGTTAATCAATCATCAAGCCCTTAATGAGGTGAATCAATCATCAAGCCTTTGACTAGGTGACTCAATCATCAAGCCCTTGACTAGGTGACTCAATCATCAAGCCCTTGACTAGGTGACTCAATCATCAAGCCCTTGACTAGGTGACTCAATCATCAAGCCCTTGACTAGGTGACTCAATCATCAAGCCCTTGACTAGGTGACTCAATCATCAAGCCCTTGACTAGGTGAATCAATCATCAAGCTCTTGACTAGGTGAATCAATAATCAAGCCCTTGACTAGGTGAACAAATCATCAAGCCCTTGACTAGGTGAATCAATAATCAAGCCCTTGACTAGGTGAATCAATAATCAAGCCCTTGACTAGGTGAATCAATCATCAAGCCCTTGACTAGGTGAATCAATAATCAAGCCTTTGACTAGGTGAATCATTAATCAAGCCCTTGACTAGGTGAATCAATAATCAAGCCCTTGACTAGGTGAATCAGGTGAGATAGTTCAAGGCTACAACACACTTGTGAAACATCTGGGGGTTCCTGAGGAGAGGTTGGAAAACCACTGGCTTGTACATAACAAAGAGGTCACTTTGAGGATGTCATTTAATGGTACTGGGGGCTTTCTTGGATTGCTGACGGGAAACATGACCTCTCTAACGGTTTATATCAACGGTTATGCAGTCAGAATGTTGAGGGTCAGGTATGGTAATGTATGGTAATGTCCACTATAGCATTCTCCATAGAATATGAGTAGGACTCTTTTATTTAATGAATTATAAGGAAGTAATCACATGAGCACCAAGTGAGCAGCCTCATTTCAAAGGGTGTTAGATTATGTGGAACAAGCTGAAATGTCTTACATTCACAATGAGCTGCATTGACTGATGTGGGAATACAGTATGTCTGTTACTGCAAACATTAAATTCACATATCGAGTACGTTTCTCAGTGTTATTCACTTACTGTTTAAAATTACATTGTTTCGCCATGGTGTTAATTCCTGTATATTAACAATAATATACCATGTCAAGATTTCATTCTGGCTAAATTATACAAGTTCATGCTGGTTTAGGGGGAAAAAATGGCTTGATGGAAAATATGATTTAGGTAATGTCCTGCTGGCAAAGTATCCATGACGACAGCTGTAACAGACTGATCCAACACTTTAGGCTTCACACAGTGATTCTAATCACAACAGCAAGATTAGATCTCAGAGTTCCTGCTGTGAGTATCTTAACTGACAGAGATGGAGAGAGGTGTGTGTGGAGGGGATGGAGAGAGATAGTTGGGAAAGAGAAAGGGTGGCAACAGGATAGATAATTAACAGTAGCAGCAGTGTATGTGATGAGTCAAAAGAGTTAGTGGAAAAAGGATCAATACAGATAGTTAAATAATTAACCAGTAGCTACCCTGACTAACTATTTAGCCGTCTATGGCTTGGGGGTAGAAGCTCTTTAGGGGCCTGTTGGTGGCAGACTTGCTACATCGGTACCACTTGCTGTGCAGTAGCAGAGAGAACAGTCTATGACTTGGGTGGCTTGAGTCTTTGAACATTTTTAGGGCCTTCCTCTGACATCGCCTGGTATAGAGGTCCCGTATGGCAGGGAGCTTGGCCCCATTGATATACTGGGCTGTATGCATTACCCTCTGTAGTGCCTTAGGGTCAGATGCCAAGCAGTTGCCATACCAAGTGGTGATGTAGGAACAGGCGTGGTCTTCCCTTCTTCACGACTGTGTTGGTGTGTGCAGAACATTGCTCCGAGACTCTGCCGCGCAGCTCCCAGGGGACTGTAGCGCAGAATAAATAGCACCCATGAAGAAAGCCATGTGATTGAACTTCCATTCACTTTCTAGAGCAGTGGTCACCAACCGGTTGATCGCGATCGACTGGATGATCACCAAGGCATTCCTAGTCGATCCCCAAACATGTCTGTAAAAAATCCAACGATAAAGCTTTGTGTTCCTATTGTTTGTATTTGTTTTGATTGGCGGTAGGAGCACCTGATTCAGCTGCCCTGCGCGCAGGGAAGCCCAACTGTTGCCATTTTGAAACATTTCAGGTGTCTCAAGATATAAGCTCAGTCTTCCCAGTGGGCCCAGAGAGCAAATCAAGTGCACTATAGCTCAGATTACCGTGTCTGTAGTAACGTAGCAGACATACAAGAACGTAATAGGGAAGTTGATACTGTGAGATTTCAAAACGTTGAAAACCATGACTAGAGAGAACCGTCAACGAATACAGCAAAGAGCTACTCATCACTGTCAACATTTTGAATTCAACACTTTTATAAGCCATAACACATGAGTTCTTCCTATTTCCACTCAGCGCTACAACAAGCACTGCAGCAGTAATGAATGAGTAGGAAAGTCTATAGACTTGCCTTCTTGTTATTTTTTAGCAGTTTGGGTATTTTTTTACACCTAGGAATATTTCACTTTCTCTGTTCATAAGAGGAACAACATGAATTTGTACATGAGGCAGAAATAATGCGGTGCGACTCCAGTTTGGCCATCAGATGAAACACGGTGTCTCTTTGTGGTCAGTGTCAGTGGAGGAAAGGGAGAGCAGAGGGATGTTGAGAGACGACCCTCAGTCTGCTGCTCTTTCTCTCCACTGAGACTGACCATCAGATGTAACACGGTGTCTCTTTGTGGTCAGTGTCAGTGGAGGAAAGGGAGAGCAGAGGGATGTTGAGAGACGACCCTCAGTCTGCTGCTCTTTCTCTCCACTGAGACTGACCCTCAGTCTGCTGCTCTCTCTCTCCACTGAGACTGACCCTCAGTCTGCTGCTCTCTCTCTCCGCTGAGACTGACCATCAGCTGAAACACGGTGTCTCTTTGTGGTCAGTGTCAGTGGAGGAAAGGGAGAGCAGAGGGATGTTGAGACTGACCCTCAGTCTGCTGCTCTTTCTCTCCACTGAGACTGACCCTCAGATGTAACACGGTGTCTCTTTGTGGTCAGTGTCAGTGGAGGAAAGGGAGAGCAGAGGGATGTTGAGATGGACCCTCAGTCTGCTGCTCTCTCTCTCCACTGAGACTGACCCTCAGATGTAACACGGTGTCTCTTTGTGGTCAGTGTCAGTGGAGGAAAGGGAGAGCAGAGGGATGTTGAGACTGACCCTCAGTCTGCTGCTCTTTCTCTCCACTGAGACTGACCCTCAGTCTGCTGCTCTTTCTCTCCACTGAGACTGACCATCAGCTGAAACACGGTGTCTCTTTGTGGTCAGTGTCAGTGGAGGAAAGGGAGAGCAGAGGGATGTTGAGAGACGACCCTCAGTCTGCTGCTCTCTCTCTCTCCGCTGAGACTGACCATCAGATGTAACACGGTGTCTCTTTGTGGTCAGTGTCAGTGGAGGAAAGGGAGAGCAGAGGGATGTTGTGAGACTGACCCTCAGTCTGCTGCTCTTTCTCTCCACTGAGACTGACCCTCAGTCTGCTGCTCTTTCTCTCCACTGAGACTGACCCTCAGTCTGCTGCTCTTTCTCTCCACTGAGACTGACCCTCAGTCTGCTGCTCTTTCTCTCCACTGAGACTGACACTCAGTCTGCTGCTCTTTCTCTCCACTGAGACTGACACTCAGTCTGCTGCTCTTTCTCTCCACTGAGACTGACACTCAGTCTGCTGCTCTTTCTCTCCACTGAGACTGACACTCAGTCTGCTGCTCTTTCTCTCCACTGAGACTGACCCTCAGTCTGCTGCTCTTTCTCTCCACTGAGACTGACACTCAGTCTGCTGCTCTTTCTCTCCACTGAGACTGACCCTCAGTCTGCTGCTCTTTCTCTCCACTGAGACTGACCCTCAGTCTGCTGCTCTTTCTCTCCACTGAGATTGACCCTCAGTCTGCTGCTCTTTCTCTCCACTGAGACTGACCCTCAGTCTGCTGCTCTTTCTCTCCACTGAGACTGACACTCAGTCTGCTGCTCTTTCTCTCCACTGAGACTGACCCTCAGTCTGCTGCTCTTTCTCTCCACTGAGACTGACCCTCAGTCTGCTGCTCTTTCTCTCCACTGAGACTGGCCATCGGATGCAGGCACCATCAGCCCAGTGAAATAAAAAATTAAAGCAAATGATATAAATGTATGATCACTCAGCTGTGATCAAGTAATACAACAAACGGATCTATTACCGGTCGGATCATATAGCCTACCTCAAATGTACAAATGGCCTGAACAACAATACAAGATAATATATTGGGCATATAACTTACTGCACAAATCTCATTGCTTCAGTACTGTTTTCAATTAGTTCATGTGCATAGGCTTACACTTTGTAAGTCGTGTTAAAAATAAATCTGAGCAGTAAATCTCATCTTGCATTTTGACTCAAAAAGTGATCTTGATTCGGAAAAGGTTGGTGACCACTGTTATATAGCTTTCCCTGTTAACACTATCAGCATTTCCCTTTACTGTGGCAATTGTGATTGAATCAATACACTATTAACCACTTTCAATGTAACATACCGAAACAAATTAACTATGCAAGAGATTGTGCTGTAGGCAGAACGCATTGGAGTAGGATTCTATTGCATTGACATGCACAACTCAGCCCGTACTCTACACATACCGGTGCAGCATAACCAGAGCCGTAGTAGGCCTATATGCAAATAGACCCTTGCCATATATAGATCTATGCCATTTACTTTGAACTGGACTGTGTTTACAGCATGAGCAGTCGTGAGTAGATGCATTGTTTTTGTTCATATATGTTGCTAGTTAGTGAGATATTAGCCCAGTTATAGATAATTTGTAGTCAGCAATAGGGGAGTGTCTCACAACCTGTCTCCCAACCTCAGAGTTTCTGGAATGTGAACTACACTAGCACAGTCCTTCCCGGAACCCTCAGGATGCTCAGCACAAAATTGCTGCCCTAATTGGAAAAGATTGTTGACAGAAGCTGGAGTCACAGAGCCACTTAATGGTGTAGGCAGGCAGCCGCTGGATCAGAGTTTGAACATCTACTGCACCTGCATGGAAAGAGCCTTTAAGATGGATGACAGCAGCCAGCAGAAGCCCTGTTGTGGGACCGGGGGCCCACAGTGATGCTGTGCTCAAAGTGTAGCTGGGAGGGAATGAGAGTTAGAAGGAGGGGAGCTCTGATGAAAGGAAAAGAATGAAAGGGGTAGTGTCGCTTTTCTCTAATGGAAGAAAGTGGATGGAAGGCGCTAGAGTGGTGTCAGCTCGGCTGCTGTGGCGAGAAACATTTTGAAATAGGTTTGAAGTGTGTTATGTGATGTGGTCCCGTTGAACATGGCAAAAGGACAGAGTTGGGTTGGAGACTAATACAAGTTGCATGTAGAAAGGAAGATATTATTTAGCAGGCTGATGCAGTGCCTTGCAAAAGTATTCATCCCCCTTGGCATTTTTACCTATTTTGTAACATTCCAACCTGTCATTTAACTGGATTCTTATTGGATTTCACATCTAATGGACAAAAAAACACAAAATAGTCCAAATTGGTGAAGTGAAATGAAAAAAATTACTTGTTTCAAAAAATTCAAAAGAAATTACAACGGAAAAGTAGTGCGTGCTGATGTATTCACCCCCTCTGCTATGAAGAGCCTAAATAAGATCTGGTGCAACCAATTACCTTCAGAAGTCACATCATTAGTTAAATAAAGTCCACCTGTGTGCAATCTAAGTGTCACATGATCTCATACCTGTTCTGAGAGGCCCCAGAGTCTGCAACACCATTAAGCATGTGGCACCATGAAGACCAAGGAGCTCTCCAAACAGGTCAGGGACAAAGTTGTGGAGAAGTACAGATCAGGGTTGGGTTCTAAAAAAAATCTGAAACTTTCAACATCCCACGGAGCACCATTAAATCCATTAGTAAAAATTGCAAAGAATATGGCACCACAACAAACCTGCCAAGAGGACCGCCCACCAAAACTCACGGTCCAAGCAAGGAGGGCATTAATCAGAGAGGCAACAAAAAGACCAAAGATAACCCTGAAGGAGCTGCAAAGTTCCACAGCGGAGATTGGAGTAACTGTCCATAGGACCACTTTAAGCCGTACACTCCACAGACCTGGGCTTCGTCGAAGAGTAACCAGAATAAAAGCAATTGCTTAAAGAGAAAATAAGCAAACACTTTTGGTGTTCGCCCAAAGGCATGCGGGAGACTCCCCAAACATATGAGAGAAGGTACTCTGGTCAGATGAGACTAAAATGTAGCTTTTTGGCCATCAAGGGAAATGCTATGTCTGGCGTAAACCCAACATCTCTCATCACCCCGAGAACATCATCCTCCATCATCATGCTTTTCATCGGCAGGAACTGGGAAACTGGTCAGAATTGAAGAAATGATGGATGGTGCTAAATTCAGTCTTACAGAGATTTGAGACTGGAACAGAGTTTCCCCTTCCAGCAGGACAATGACCCCAAGCATACTGCTAAAGCAACACTCGAGTGGTTTAAGGAAAAGCATTTAAATGTCTTGAAATGGCCTGTACACCAGCAATTTAAAGGAGCTGGAGCAGTTTGCCTTGAGGAATGGCCAAAAATCATAGTGGCTAGATGTGCCAAGCTTATAGAGACATACCCCGAGAGACTTGCAGCTATATAATTGCTGCAAAAGGTGGCTCTACAAAGTACTGACTTTGGGGGGTTGAATAGTTGTGCACGCTCAAATTTTCAATGTTTTTTGTCTTATTTCTTGTTTGTTTCACCCAAAAATATTTTGCATCTTCAAAATGGTAGGTATGTTGTGTATATCAAATGACACAAACCCCCCCAAAATACATTTGAATTCCAAGTTGTAAGGCAACAAAATAGGAAAAATGGGGTGAATACTTTCACAAGCCACTGTTCTTTCAATTCCCCATCCATGGGGAGACAGCAATATCTAACTGTCAACATCTTATTCTGCCCAGTGTCAGTATCTTCTCATCTCAACATCTTACTCTGTCCAGTGTCAGTATCTTCTCATCTCAACATCTTACTCTGGCAAGTGTCAGTATCTTCTCATCTCAAAATCTTAGTCTACCAAGTGTCAGTATCTTCTCATCTCAACATCTTACTCTGCCCAGTGTCAGTATCTTTTCATCTCAACATCTTACTCTGCCCAGTGTCAGTATCTTCTCATCTCAACATCTTACTCTGCCCAGTGTCAGTATCTTCTCATCTCAACATCTTACTCTGCCCAGTGTCAGTATCTTCTCATCTCAACATCTTACTCTCTCCAGTGTCAGTATCTTCTCATCTCAACATCTTACTCTGCCCAGTGTCAGTATCTTCTCATCTCAACATCTTACTCTGCCCAGTGTCAGTATCTTCTCATCTCAACATCTTACTCTGCCCAGTGTCAGTATCTTCTCATCTCAACATCTTACTCTGTCCAGTGTCAGTATCTTCTCATCTCAACATCTTACTCTGCCCAGCGTCAGTATCTTCTCATCTCAACATCTTACTCTGCCCAGTGTCAGTAGCATCTCATAGCAAGTAGCTGAAAGATGATAGATACTATATATAATGTTCCAAAAATATATCTTGCTGTCAGTTCCTAAGATTGGCTTTGAATTACATTTTGATTCATACTTCAAAGCAGATAATCCTCCCAGAAATCCTCATTGTCCTAAATCTTTAGGTCTTCGTTGTGTGCCTTTCTGTCATCCAGAAACCTCTTATTTTCCGCTGAACAGACTGAGGAGTGTTGAGGACGTACTCAACACCAGTAAGCTCTTCACATGGACCAGATTGTGTCATGTACTGGAAGAAAATATCCCTCAATGATATCTTTACCGTATTCTCAACTAAAGATGAATTAGAGGCGTGCTACATTTGAAATAGCTGAAAGGTATCACTAGCCTGGTTCTGGATCTGTTTGTGCTGTCTTGCATACTCTGATAGTTATGCCAGACAGGAGAGCACTCAGAGATCTGGGACCAGGCTATGATATTACCTCCATAACTGTTCAAGTGAAATAACAACCATTACTGGATTCAACCATAACAGTTCGTTAATATGAACCATAAAATGTTCACCAACAAAAAAGAAAAACAAACAAAAAAAGACCTGACTTTCCATCCTCACATTGCGATATTCTCCCAAGGTATCAAACATGCTGTCCTCTCAGCCCTTCAAAACTCCTACAAACCAAACATGCTGTCCTCTCAGCCCTTCAATATTCCTACACACCAAACATGCTGTCCTCTCAGCCCTTCAATACTCCTACATACCAAACATGCTGTCCTCTCAGCCATTCAATACTCCTACAAACCAAACATGCTGTCCTCTCAGCCCTTCAATATTCCTACACACCAAACATGCTGTCCTCTCAGCCCTTCAATACTCCTACATACCAAACATGCTGTCCTCTCAGCCATTCAATATTCCTACACACCAAACATGCTGTCCTCTCAGCCCTTCAATACTCCTACATACCAAACATGCTGTCCTCTCAGCCATTCAATAATCCTACACACCAAACATGCTGTCCTCTCAGCCATTCAATACTCCTACACACCAAACATGCTGTCCTCTCAGCCCTTCAATACTCCTACATACCAAACATGCTGTCCTCTCAGCCCTTCAATACTCCTACAAACCAAACATGCTGTCCTTTCAGCCCTCATGGCATTCTCTCAACCAGCCTCAAAAGGTAGTCACCTGGAATGCTTTACCAACAGTCTTGAAGGAGTTCCCATGTATGCTGAGCACTTGTTGGCTGCTTTTCCTTCACTCTGCAGTTCAACTCATCCCAAATCATCTCAATTGGGGTGAGGTCGGGTGATTGTGGAGGCCAGGTCATCTGATGCAGCACTCCATCACTCTCCTCTTGGTCAAATATAGTGTTTTGGGTCATTCTTATGTTGAAAAACAAATTATAGTCCCACTAAGCACAAACCAGATGGAATGGCATATCGTTGCAGAATGCTGTGTTAGCCATGTTGGTTAAGTGTGCCTTGAATTCTAAATAAATCACAGACAGTGTCACCAGCAAAGCACCCCCACACCATCACACCTCCTCTTTCGTGCTTCACGGTGGGAACCACACATGCAGAGGTTATCTGTTCACCTACTCTGCGTCTCACAAAGACACAGCGTTTGGGACCAAAAATCTCCGATTTGGACACATCAATCCAAAGGACAGATTTTCACCGGTCTAATGTCCATTGCTCATGATTCCTTGCCAAAGCAAGTCTCTTCTTCTTATTGGTGTCCTTTAGTAGTGTCCTCCGACCATGAAGGCCTGTTTCATGCAGTCTCCTATGAACAGTTGATGTCGAGATGTTTCTGTTACTTTAACTCTGTGAAGCATGCAGTTAATTGCAATTAATTGCCGATATCTGAGGCTGGTAATGCTAATTAACTGTTCCTCTGCAGCAGAGGTAACTCTGGGTCTTCCTTTCCTGTGGCCGTCCTCATGAGAACCAGTTTCATCATAGCACTTGATGGTTTTTTCAACTGCACTTAAAGAAACTTTCTTGAAGTTCTTGAAATTTTCCAGATTGACTGAAATTCATGTCTTAAAGTAATGACTGTCTGTTGTTTCTCTTTACTTATTTGAGCTGTTCTTGCCATAATATGGACTTGGTTTTTTACCAAATAGGGCTATCTTATGTATACCACCCTACCTTGTCACAACACAGCTGAATGGCTCAAAAGCATTAAGAAGGAAAGAAATTCCACAAATTAACTTTTAACAAGGAACATCTGTTATTTGAAATGCATTCCAGGTGACTACCTCATGAAGCTGGTTGAGAGAATTATATGAGTGTGCAAAGCTATCATCAAGGCAAAGGGTAGTGACTTTGAAATATGTTTGATTTGTTTAACACTTTTTTTGGTTTAAAACATGATTCCTTATGTGTTATTTCATAGTTTTGAAGTGTTCACTATAATTCTACAATGTAGAAAAGAGTAAAAATTGAGAAAAACCCTGGAATGAGAAGGAGTGTCCAAACATTTGTCTGGTACTGTTTATACAGTGCCTTGCGAAAGTATTCGGCCCCCTTGAACTTTGCGACCTGTTGCCACATTTCAGGCTTCAAACATAAAGATATAAAACTGTATTTTTTTGTGAAGAATCAACAACAAGTGGGACACAATCATGAAGTGGAACGACATTTATTGGATTTTTCAAACTTTTTTAACAAATCAAAAACTGAAAAATTGGGCGTGCAAAATTATTCAGCCCCTTTACATTCAGTGCAGCAAACTCTCTCCAGAAGTTCAGTGAGGATCTCTGAATGATCCAATGTTGACCTAAATGACTAATGATGATAAATACAATCCACCTGTGTGTAATCAAGTCTCCGTATAAATGCATCTGCACTGTGATAGTCTCAGAGGTCCGTTAAAAGCGCAGAGAGCATCATGAAGAACAAGGAACACACCGGGCAGGTCCGAGATACTGTTGTGAAGAAGTTTAAAGCCGGATTTGGATACAAAACATTTTCCCAAGCTTTAAACATCCCAAGGAGCACTGTGCAAGCGATAATATTGAAATATAAGGCGTATCAGACCACTGCAAATTTACCAAGAACTGGCCGTCCTTCTAAACCTTCAGCTCATATAAGGAGAAGACTGATCAGAGATGCAGCCAAGAGGCCCATGATCACTCTGGATGAACTGCAGAGATCTACAGCTGAGGTGGGAGACTCTGTCCATAGGACAACAATCAGTCGTATATTGCACAAATCTGGCCTTTATGGAAGAGTGGCAAGAAGAAAGCCATTTCTTAAAGATATCCATAAAAAGTGTTGTTTAAAGTTTGCCACAAGCCACCTGGGAGACACACCAAACATGTGGAAGAAGGTGCTCTGGTCAGATGAAACCAAAATTGAACTTTTTGGCAACAATGCAAAACGTTATGTTTGGCGTAAAAGCAACACAGCTCATCACCCTGAACACCCCATCCCCACTGTCAAACATGGTGGTGGCAGCATCATGGTTTGGGCCTGCTTTTCTTCAGCAGGGACAGGGAAGATGGTTAAAATTGGTGGGAAGATGGATGGAGCCAAATACAGGACCATTCTGGAAGAAAACCTGATGGAGTCTGCAAAAGGCCTGAGACTGGAACGGAGATTTGTCTTCCAACAAGACAATGATCGAAAACATAAAGCAAAATCTACAATGGAATGGTTCAAAAATAAACATATCCAGATGTTAGAATGGCCAAGTCAAAGTCCAGACCTGAATCCAATCGAGAATCTGTTTTAAAGAACTGAAAACTGCTGTTCACAAATGCTCTCCATCCAACCTCACTGAGCTCGAGCTGTTTTGCAAGGAGGAATGGGAAAAAAATTCAGTCTCTCGATGTGCAAAACTGATAGAGACATACCCCAAGCAACTTACAGCTGTAATCGCAGCAAAAGGTGGCGCTACAAAGTATTAACTTAAGGGGGCTGAATAATTTTGCACGCCTAATTTTTCAGTTTTTGATTTGTTAAAAAAGTTTGAAATATCCAATAAATGTCGTTCCACTTCATGATTGTGTCCCACTTATTGGACCATTCATTCTGCTCTCTGACTGAGTCATGATAATAACTCTATTTCCTGACTTGACAACCCTCTGACTGAAGCCTTCATCTCACCCTGTTGGTGATGCTGTCACCATGGTGATGCACGACAGGAGGGGGTCTAAGTACCACTTTCATCGCCATCAGGGGGGGAAGAGATACAGTACCTCCCACACCAGAGATACTGTTGTCACACCGCCCTCCCTCGTCTGTAGAGACAGGAAATGAGATGATGAACAGTCTGAATTGTTCTCCACCACGACCATGGCGATGGGAAGGAAGCCATGATTTGAACACGTCTGAGACTGTGCAGGTCATGACTCATTAACACTGAAGAGTTTTATAGAGAGGCTAGTCGGCGTCATATTAGACAAGGCCAATAGCCACACTCTTCATTATATAGAGCACTGTAGATTTTTTAAAATTATTATTTTTATTTTACCTTTATTTAACTAGGCAAGTCAGTTAAGAACAAATTCTTATTTTCAATGATGGCCTAGGAACAGTGGGTTAATTGCCTTGTTCAGGGGCAGAACAACAGATTTGTACCTTGTCTGTTGTTTGAACTTGCAACCTTCCGGTTACTAGTCCAACGCTCTAACCACTAGGCTACCCTGCCACCAGAATGCTGCTAGAGGCATAGAGATGGCCTAGACAGTCCTCCATATTCTGAAGCATTAGGCTATCCATTATCGGAGGAACATATGACGGCCTTGCAAACTGAGGTTTCATCCCCACTCCCTCACGTAATGTTAACTGTGCTGTCACAGAATAACGTGACACATGGAGCCCCCCCCCGGGAGTCACATGACTGACAGCAGGGTCATCCAATCAGGGTCATCACACTGCTCCCCTCAGGTACTGTAGCCCATGGACAGCACAGCACAGCACAGTCCTGCCCGTTGGGCGGGGGGGGGGGGGTGTCTGAATCTAACGACAGTGAATCAATACAGTCATCCATCATGCTAAGTGACAGGGTGACACTTTAACGGGGGCTTCAGGGCTCTCCTGTGGTGCCTGCTTACTGTCTGATGAGAGCAGGTCAGGTGACAGGGACGGACGTATTAGGATCATCCAAGGTCTGGGTTATGGGGACACGCTTTACAGTGCAATGCATTGGCCATAGACAAGAGTAACTATAGTGACAGTAGAATAACCCATCTAGGAATCACTGTAATTTTCCTATTTGATAATTACACTGTAATTAGTACACTGTAATTAGTACATGGTATTTAGTACACTGCAATTAGTACACTGTAATATAAAGTGTTACCATCTATTCTGTACCTGTCCAAAATGAGCGAGTCTATATTTTTTCTATGGGGACAAACCTGTGTTACTTGCCTCAGACTTTTGACTGATATATGGATGTGTTTGTGTTCTTGACGTTTTCAATCCAAATTATCGTTACCCTCTCCTTTGGTACTTATATAGAAAAACAATTCAAACCCACGAGCTTACAGGCTTGGTGGAAGATCTATACGTTGTGTCATAGTGTAATGATGTATGGATAGGATTTATAGGCCTGCTGGATTTTATATGTGATGGATTTATGTGGATTGAACAACTTTGAATTACAGTACAACACTCCACATGCCTACAATATGACATCATCAGCATACTGCAAGTCAATATTCACGTAATAATAAGGAATTCCCATCGACCACGCCCACAAATTGGGGAAAACAAATATTCTTTCCTTTTGACCCCCATTGTAAAAGAGTCAACCTCGTCGTCGATTTTATTGTTATGCCGAAAATAACAAAACATTCCGTAAAGCTGTTGTGTTGTTTAATGTAACCATGTCAAATATCCCGACCTCCGGTTCATAAGGCTCTCACGTAGGGAAGTAGAGCCTGCAAGAAGCTTTGAAGTGGGAAAGTGGCAAATGTGGGGACCTGGTGTTCAAGTAAACTACACGTAGCTGTGTGTGGGGAAAACATTTCAGCACATTTCAGACATTTATTGTTTTATTTTATTGTATTTTACCCCTTTTTCTCACCAATTTCGTGGTATTCAATTGTTAGTAGTTACTATCTTGTCTCATCGCTACAACTCCCCTACGGGCTCGGGAGAGACGAAGGTCAAAAGACATGCTTCCTCCGAAACACAACCCAACCAAGCCACACTGCTTCTTAACACAGCGCGCATTCAACCCGGAAGCCAGCCGCACCAATGTGCCGGAGAAACACTGTGCACCTGGTTAGCGTGCACTGCTCCCGGCCCGCCACAGGAGTCGCTAGTGCGTGTTGAGACAAGGATATCCCTACCGGCAAAAACCTCACTGACGTGAGGCCAATTGTGCATCACCCCATGGAGCTCTCGGTCACAGCCGGCTGCGACAGAGCCTGGGCTCGAACCCAGAGTCTCTGGTGGCACAGCTAGCACTGCAATGCAGTGCCCTAGATCAGTGCGCCACCCGGGAGGCCACAGTTGAAACATTTAACTTGTAGCACTATAGTCCAATTGTTTGTGTTGTTGGAGTTGGCGAGCTTAATGCTCCGGTCGGTAGCTTGCTCGCACTCACTCACATGGCTGCTGTCACCGTCATGAAAAGGGGCATGAGGGAAGCAATACAATATGATGGTTTTATAAGTAGTAAGAAGGCTCGGGAGCAGGCAATGTTGAAAAGGAATCTTTAGACATGTTGGAATTTTCTTAAATGTGGTTTTATAAATAAACTGACTAAAGCTGACAACAAGAAATTTGTGTTTGAAAAAGCTTAAGTTTTGCAGTTTTACTACGTGATACATTAAAATAAAAACAAGCTGCGTTAGAAATGATTACCTGGACATACTGACCAGCTAAAATAGACAAAAGCGCGCTATATGGCAGACCAATCCAAACTCATCTCTCGGCATGTCCAGCCCACTCATTATCTCAGCCAATCATTGCTAGCGGGAAGGTTGCATTTTATCTTCTGTGGCTAAGCCAACTAGGCTTTTAGTTTAGCATTTGTATTTGTATTTACAGATGGCATACACATTTGTTATTAATGCACATGAAAATTCAAATGTTCGAGAAGGCATTTCTGCCCCAAAAAGGCTTTTTGGTGAAAAATAAAAGTTTATGTTCAAACGGCTCTCCTGTGAAGTCGTGACCCACGACATACGCCTAGTTTCCTGAAACGGGTCACATATGCTGAGCACTTGTTGGCTGCTTTTCCTTCACTCTGCAGTCCAACTCATCCCAAACCATCTCAATTGGGTTGAGGTCAGGTGATTGTGGACTCCAGGTCATATTAGGCAGCACCTCATCACTCCCCTTCTTGGTCAAATAGCCCTTACACAGCCTGGAGGTGTGTTGGGTCATTGTCCTGTTTAAAAACAAATGATAGTCTCACTAAGCGCAAGCCAGATGGGATGGCTTATCATTGCAGAAGGCTGTGGTAGTCATGCTGGTTAAGTGCACCATGAATTCTAAATAAATCACAGACAGTGTCACCAGCAAAGCACCCCCACACTATCACACCTCCTCCATGCTTCACGGTGGGAACCACACACACACACCTACTCTGCGTCTCACAAAGACACAGTGGTTGGAACCAAAAAAACACAAATTTGGACTCCTCAGACCAAAGGACAGATTTCCACAGGTCTAATGTCCATTGCTCGTGTTTCTTGGCATAAACAAGTCTCTTCTTATTATTGGTGTACTTTAGTAGCGGTTTGTATGCAGCAATTTGACCATGATGGCCTGATTCATGCAGTCTCCTCTGAACAGTTGATGTTGAGATGTGTCTGTTACTTGAACTCTGTGAAGTGAACTTTCAAAGTTCTTGACATTTTCCAGATTGATTGACCTTCATGTCTTAAAGAAATTACAGATTGTCGTTTTTCTTACCAAATAGGGCTATATTCTGTTTACCAACCCTACCTTGTCACAACACAACCGATTGGCTCAAATGCATTAAGAATGAAATAAATTCCACTATTTAACTTTTAACAAGGCACACCTGTTAATTGAAATGCATTCCAGGTGACTACCTCATGAAGCTGGTTGAGAGAATGCCATGAGTGTGCAAAGCTGTCATGAAGTCAAAGGGAGGCTAATTTGAAGAAGCTGAAATATTAAATATATTTAGATTTGTTTTACAATTACTACATGATTCCATGTATGTTATTTCACAGTGTTGATGTCTTCACTATTATTCTACAATGTAGAAAACAGTCATAATAAAGAAAAGCCCTTGAATGAGTATAGTTGGTGTCCCAACCTTTGACTAGAGACAGACGGATGCACGGACGCACGGATGGACGGAAAGACAGATAGATGGAAGGATGGATAGATATATGTGTGTCTGTGATGGGATGTATAGACAATATCTACAGTATATGGATAGAATATGAAGTATATCTGAAGAAAAATATACACTACTGTTCAAAAGTTTGGGGTCACTTAGAAGTGTCCTTGTTTTGAAAGAAAAGCACATTTGTGATCCATTAAAATAGCATAATATTGATCAGGAATACAGGGTAGACATAGTTAATGTTGTAAAAAAGTATTGTAGCTGGAAAAGGCTGGTTGGAATATCTACATAGGCATACAGAGGCCCATTATCAGCAACCGTCACTCCTGTGTTCCAATGGCATGTTGTGTTAGCTAATCCACGTTTATCATTTTAAAGGGCTAAGACTAGTTGAGTATCTGGAGCATCAGCCTTTGTGGGTTCGATTACAGGCTCAAAATGTCCAGAAACAAAGAACTTTCTTCTGAAACTCGTCAGTTTATTCTTGTTCTGAGAAATGAAGGCTATTCCAAGTGAGAAATTGCCAAGAAACTGAAGATCTTGTACAACGCTGTGTACTACTCCCTTCACAGAACAGCGCAAACTGACTCTAACCAGAATAGAAAGAGGAGTGGGAGGCCCCGGTGCACAACTGAGCAAGAGGACAAGTACATTAGAGTGTCTAGTTTGAGGAACAGAGGCCTCAAAAGTCCTCAAGTGGCAGCTTCATTAAATAGTACCCGCAAAACAGCATTCTTAATGTCAACAGTGAAAAGGCGATTCCGGGATGCTGGCCTTCTAGGCAGAGTTGCAAAGAAAAAGCCATATCTCAGACTGGCCAATAAAAAGAAAAGATTAAGATGGGCAAAAAAAACACAGATACTGGACAGAGGAACTCTGCCTAGAAGGCCAGCTTGATTTGAGGATCATGTAGTAGCCTACACCTATCGATGTTACATTGAACTGGTTGAATGGAATATGAATGAGAGTCATCCAATATGCTGTAATAGAAATAAGACTCCTGAAAAAAAAAATCATCCTACCTCATCTTAAACTGCACCGACCGCCACACACACACACACACACACACACACACACACACACACACACACACACACACACACACACACACACACACACACACACACACACACACACACACACACACACACACACACACACACACACACACACACACACACACACACACACACACACACACACACACACACACACACACACACACACACACACACACACAGAGACTGAAACTATATTTTCAAACGTCAAGCATTTCTCTTTGTATCAGATCTCTGGGGAAATTATAATGTTACAAGGAACATTAGTCCACTTCTAAAATGGTGGCTCTCGACTCTAATGCAGGCCTGGGCAATTATTTTCCATGGTGAGGGACACACATTACAATATATTTTTGCCATTGCAGGCGAGAATCATAGTATATAAGATTATACATCATATATATATTTTGTACCTTTATTTACCTTTATATAACTAGTCATTTTCAATGACAGCCTCGGAGCAGTGGGTTAACAGCATTCAATCTCACAACCTGTCAGTTACTAGTCCAATGCTCTAACCACTAGGCTACCTGCTGGTTACTAGTCCAACGCTCTAACCACTAGACTATCTGCTGGTTACTAGTCCAACGCTCTAACCACTAGACTATCTGCTGGTTACTAGTCCAACGCTCTAACCACTAGACTATCTGCTGGTTACTAGTCCAACGCTCTAACCACTAGGCTATCTGCTGGTTACTAGTCCAACGCTCTAACCACTAGGCTATCTGCTGGTTACTAGTCCAACGCTCTAACCACTAGGCTATCTGCTGGTTACTAGTCCAACACTCTAACCACTAGGCTATCTGCTGGTTACTAGTCCAATGCTTTAACCACTAGACTATCTGCTGGTTACTAGTCCAACACTCTAACCACTAGGCTATCTGCTGGTTACTAGTCCAACGCTCTAACCACTAGGCTATCTGCTGGTTACTAGTCCAACGCTCTAACCACTAGGCTATCTGCTGGTTACTAGTCCAACGCTCTAACCACTAGGCTATCTGCTGGTTACTAGTCCAACGCTCTAACCACTAGGCTATCTGCTGGTTACTAGTCCAACGCTCTAACCACTAGGCTATCTGCTGGTTACTAGTCCAACGCTCTAACCACTAGGCTATCTGCTGGTTACTAGTCCAATGCTCTAACCACTAGACTATCTGCTGGTTACTAGTCCAATGCTCTAACCACTAGACTATCTGCTGGTTACTAGTCCAATGCTCTAACCACTAGACTATCTGCTGGTTACTAGTCCAACGCTCTAACCACGAGGCTATCTGCTGGTTACCAGTCCAATGCTCTAACCACTAGACTATCTGCTGGTTACTAGTCCAATGCTCTAACCACTAGGCTATCTGCTGGTTACTAGTCCAATGCTCTAACCACTAGGCTATCTGCTGGTTACTAGTCCAACGCTCTAACCACTAGACTATCTGCTGGTTACTAGTCCAACGCTCTAACCATGAGGCTATCTGCTGGTTACTAGTCCAATGCTCTAACCACTAGGCTATCTGCTGGTTACTAGTCCAATGCTCTAACCACTAGACTATCTGCTGGTTACTAGTCCAACGCTCTAACCACTAGACTATCTGCTGGTTACTAGTCCAATGCTCTAACCACTAGGCTGGTTACTAGTCCAATGCTCTAACCACTAGACTATCTGCTGGTTACTAGTCCAACGCTCTAACCACTAGACTATCTGCTGGTTACTAGTCCAATGCTCTAACTACGAGGCTATCTGCTGGTTACTAGTCCAACGCTCTAACCACTAGACTATCTGCTGGTTACTAGTCCAACGCTCTAACCACTAGGCTATCTGCTGGTTACTAGTCCAACGCTCTAACCACTAGGCTATCTGCTGGTTACTAGTCCAACGCTCTAACCACGAGGCTATCTGCTGGTTACTAGTCCAATGCTCTAACCACTAGACTATCTGCTGGTTACTAGTCCAATGCTCTAACCACTAGACTATCTGCTGGTTACTAGTCCAATGCTCTAACCACTAGACTATCTGCTGGTTACTAGTCCAACGCTCTAACCACGAGGCTATCTGCTGGTTACTAGTCCAATGCTCTAACCACTAGACTATCTGCTGGTTACTAGTCCAATGCTCTAACCACTAGGCTATCTGCTGGTTACTAGTCCAACGCTCTAACCACTAGACTATCTGCTGGTTACTAGTCCAACGCTCTAACCATGAGGCTATCTGCTGGTTACTAGTCCAATGCTCTAACCACTAGGCTATCTGCTGGTTACTAGTCCAATGCTCTAACCACTAGACTATCTGCTGGTTACCAGTCCAACGCTCTAACCACTAGACTATCTGCTGGTTACTAGTCCAATGCTCTAACCACTAGGCTATCTGCTGGTTACTAGTCCAACGCTCTAACCACTAGACTATCTGCTGGTTACTAGTCCAACGCTCTAACCATGAGGCTATCTGCTGGTTACTAGTCCAATGCTCTAACCACTAGGCTATCTGCTGGTTACTAGTCCAATGCTCTAACCACTAGACTATCTGCTGGTTACTAGTCCAACGCTCTAACCACTAGACTATCTGCTGGTTACTAGTCCAATGCTCTAACCACTAGGCTGGTTACTAGTCCAATGCTCTAACCACTAGACTATCTGCTGGTTACTAGTCCAACGCTCTAACCACTAGACTATCTGCTGGTTACTAGTCCAATGCTCTAACTACGAGGCTATCTGCTGGTTACTAGTCCAACGCTCTAACCACTAGACTATCTGCTGGTTACTAGTCCAACGCTCTAACCACTAGGCTATCTGCTGGTTACTAGTCCAACGCTCTAACCACTAGGCTATCTGCTGGTTACTAGTCCAACGCTCTAACCACGAGGCTATCTGCTGGTTACTAGTCCAATGCTCTAACCACTAGACTATCTGCTGGTTACTAGTCCAATGCTCTAACCACTAGACTATCTGCTGGTTACTAGTCCAATGCTCTAACCACTAGACTATCTGCTGGTTACTAGTCCAACGCTCTAACCACGAAGCTATCTGCTGGTTACTAGTCCAATGCTCTAACCACTAGACTATCTGCTGGTTACTAGTCCAATGCTCTAACCACTAGGCTATCTGCTGGTTACTAGTCCAATGCTCTAACCACTAGGCTATCTGCTGGTTACTAGTCCAACGCTCTAACCACTAGACTATCTGCTGGTTACTAGTCCAACGCTCTAACCATGAGGCTATCTGCTGGTTACTAGTCCAATGCTCTAACCACTAGGCTATCTGCTGGTTACTAGTCCAATGCTCTAACCACTAGACTATCTGCTGGTTACCAGTCCAACGCTCTAACCACTAGACTATCTGCTGGTTACTAGTCCAATGCTCTAACCACTAGGCTGGTTACTAGTCCAATGCTCTAACCACTAGACTATCTGCTGGTTACTAGTCCAATGCTCTAACCACTAGGCTATCTGCTGGTTACTAGTCCAATGCTCTAACAACTAAGCTATCTGCTGGTTACTAGTCCAATGATCTAACCACTAGGCTACAAGCAGTGAAGTCTCTGATGGGCATTGACTAGAGCAGTGAAGTCTCTGATGGGCATTGACTAGAGCAGTGAAGTCTCTGATGGGCATTGACTAGAGCAGTGAAGTCTCTGATGGGCATTGACTAGAGCAGTGAAGTCTCTGATGGGCATTGACTAGAGCAGTGAAGTCTCTGATGGGCATTGACTAGAGCAGTGAAGTCTCTGATGGGCATTGACTAGAGCAGTGAAGTCAGGTATAGTTTATGACATCGCTATGCGCAGGATTGTTGAGAGGTGAGAGTCAGTAAGAGATGATCTGTGCCTTGACCTGTTATATTTCATCAATGAAAAGAACAAACATCTTCTGAGCATGACTCCTAATCTTTGGAACGTTTTGTTCATTGAGAGATGCATAGAACCTCGTCGGTGACATTGTTTTGAATAGTTCTCCAATCACTGCATCAGACTGAAGTTCAATAAGCTCAAGTTGCAGGTCAGTGGGAGCGTTATCCACATTGAAGGTGAAAGGAGAGGAAGCCAACAGCATGTCATTCTCCAACACTTTAAAATCCCCAAAATGATGAGAAAACTAACAGTTCAAAGCACACAGCAGCGATGTATACTTCTCCTGCTGATCATCTGATAGGGAACAGACTAGTAGTGTCAGAAGGTCATCTGATAGGGAACAGACTAGTAGTGTTCAGAAGGTCATCTGATAGGGAACAGACTAGTAGTGTCAGAAGGTCATCTGATAGGGAACAGACTAGTAGTGTCAGAAGGTCATCTGATAGGGAACAGACTAGTAGTGTCAGAAGGTCATCTGATAGGGAACAGACTAGTAGTGTTCAGAAGGTCATCTGATAGGGAACAGACTAGTAGTGTTCAGAAGGTCATCTGATAGGGAACAGACTAGTAGTGTCAGAAGGTCATCTGATAGGGAACAGACTAGTAGTGTCAGAAGGTCATCTGATAGGGAACAGACTAGTAGTGTCAGAAGGTCATCTGATAGGGAACAGACTAGTAGTGTCAGAAGGTCATCTGATAGGGAACAGACTAGTAGTGTCAGAAGGTCATCTGATAGGGAACAGACTAGTAGTGTCAGAAGGTCATCTGATAGGGAACAGACTAGTAGTGTCAGAAGGTCATCTGATAGGGAACAGACTAGTAGTGTCAGAAGGTCATCTGATAGGGAACAGACTAGTAGTGTCAGAAGGTCATCTGATAGGGAACAGACTAGTAGTGTCAGAAGGTCATCTGATAGGGAACAGACTAGTAGTGTCAGAAGGTCATCTGATAGGGGACAGACTAGTAGTGTTCAGAAGGTCATCTGATAGGGAACAGACTAGTAGTGTCAGAAGGTCATCTGATAGGGAACAGACTAGTAGTGTTCAGAAGGTCATCTGATAGGGAACAGACTAGTAGTGTCAGAAGGTCATCTGATAGGGAACAGACTTGTAGTGTCAGAAGGTCATCTGATAGGGAACATAATAGTAGTGTCAGAAGGTCATCTGATAGGGAACAGACTAGTAGTGTTCAGAAGGTCATCTGATAGGGGACAGACTAGTAGTGTCAGAAGGTCATCTGATAGGGAACAGACTAGTAGTGTCAGAAGGTCATCTGATAGGGAACAGACTAGTAGTGTCAGAAGGTCATCTGATAAGGAACAGACTAGTAGTGTTCAGAAGATGGGTGAGATTGTTGTCATCTGATAGGGAACAGACTAGTAGTGTTCAGAAGGTCATCTGATAGGGTACAGACTAGTAGTGTCAGAAGGTCATCTGATAAGGAACAGACTAGTAGTGTCAGAAGGTCATCTGATAGGGAACAGACTAGTAGTGTTCAGAAGATGGGTGAGATTGTTGTCATCTGATAGGGAACAGACTAGTAGTGTTCAGAAGATGGGTGAGATTGTTGTCATCTGATAGGGAACAGACTAGTAGTGTCAGAAGGTCATCTGATAGGGAACAGACTAGTAGTGTCAGAAGGTCATCTGATAGGGAACAGACTAGTAGTGTCAGAAGGTCATCTGATAGGGAACAGACTAGTAGTGTTGGAAGGTGGGTGAGACTGTTGTCATCTGATAGGGAACAGACTAGTAGTGTCGGAAGGTGGGTGAGACTGTTGTCATCTGATAGGGAACAGACTAGTAGTGTCAGAAGGTGGGTCAGATTGTTGTCATCTGATAGGGAACAGAATAGTAGTGTCGGAAGGTGGGTGAGACTGTTGTCATCTGATAGGGAACAGACTAGTAGTGTCAGAAGGTGGGTGAGACTGTTGTCATCTGATAGGGAACAGACTAGTAGTGTCGGAAGGTGGGTGAGACTGTTGTCATCTGATAGGGAACAGACTAGTAGTGTCAGAAGGTGGGTCAGATTGTTGTCATCTGATAGGGAACAGAATAGTAGTGTCGGAAGGTGGGTGAGACTGTTGTCATCTGATAGGGAACAGACTAGTAGTGTCAGAAGGTGGGTGAGACTGTTGTCATCTGATAGGGAACAGACTAGTAGTGTCGGAAGGTGGGTGAGATTGTTGTCATCTGATAGGGAACAGACTAGTAGTGTTCAGAAGATGGGTGAGATTGTTGTCATCTGATAGGGAACAGACTAGTAGTGTCAGAAGGTCATCTGATAGGGAACAGACTAGTAGTGTTCAGAAGATGGGTGAGATTGTTGTCATCTGATAGGGAACAGACTAGTAGTGTTCAGAAGATGGGTGAGATTGTTGTCATCTGATAGGGAACAGACTAGTAGTGTCAGAAGGTCATCTGATAGGGAACAGACTAGTAGTGTCAGAAGGTCATCTGATAGGGAACAGACTAGTAGTGTCAGAAGGTCATCTGATAGGGAACAGACTAGTAGTGTTGGAAGGTGGGTGAGACTGTTGTCATCTGATAGGGAACAGACTAGTAGTGTCGGAAGGTGGGTGAGACTGTTGTCATCTGATAGGGAACAGACTAGTAGTGTCAGAAGGTGGGTCAGATTGTTGTCATCTGATAGGGAACAGAATAGTAGTGTCGGAAGGTGGGTGAGACTGTTGTCATCTGATAGGGAACAGACTAGTAGTGTCAGAAGGTGGGTGAGACTGTTGTCATCTGATAGGGAACAGACTAGTAGTGTCGGAAGGTGGGTGAGACTGTTGTCATCTGATAGGGAACAGACTAGTAGTGTCAGAAGGTGGGTCAGATTGTTGTCATCTGATAGGGAACAGAATAGTAGTGTCGGAAGGTGGGTGAGACTGTTGTCATCTGATAGGGAACAGACTAGTAGTGTCAGAAGGTGGGTGAGACTGTTGTCATCTGATAGGGAACAGACTAGTAGTGTCGGAAGGTGGGTGAGATTGTTGTCATCTGATAGGGAACAGACTAGTAGTGTTCAGAAGATGGGTGAGATTGTTGTCATCTGATAGGGAACAGACTAGTAGTGTCAGAAGGTCATCTGATAGGGAACAGACTAGTAGTGTTCAGAAGGTCATCTGATAGGGAACAGACTAGTAGTGTCAAAAGGTCATCTGATAGGGAACAGACTAGTAGTGTCAGAAGGTCATCTGATAGGGAACAGACTAGTAGTGTTCAGAAGATGGAGCGAGTGGTCGCATCTGCACATCTGCACTTCGCTCCCGCGGGTAGTATAACTTTTTCATTATATTTCATTATATCACAACGGTTTGATTTGTCTAATCTTAGCAATTTCTTCTCAGCTAGCTACATAGCCGTCTTTGTATCAAAGATAATTGCGTAATTATCGTATTTCGCCGTCCT
This sequence comes from Oncorhynchus gorbuscha, assembly GCF_021184085.1. Classification (NCBI taxonomy): domain Eukaryota; kingdom Metazoa; phylum Chordata; class Actinopteri; order Salmoniformes; family Salmonidae; genus Oncorhynchus; species Oncorhynchus gorbuscha. Next base: position 259,491 of record NW_025745770.1, on the reverse strand, counting down.
AACGTAGTCTTCACTAGCCAGCTAGCTAACGTCCACTGATTAGCTGCACTGGAGAAACTATTACACTCAACTGAACGACTTGATTAGTGTAGTGTTAGCTAGCTACATAGCTGCCTTTGCTGTCTTCGTATCATCGTATCCAAGATAATTGTGTTGTTTAGGTTTAGAGTGTGTAGTCTTAGAGCGATTATCTTAATTTACAGAGGTTAGCTAGCCAGCTATTTGTCGTCCTTAACGTAGGTGACTCTGCTAGCTAGCCAACGCTAGCCAACGTCTCCTGTATAGAACTCAACTACCCGGTCGCATTCACAGGTAGTATCACATTTTCACTTCAGTTCATTACAGTACAACGGTTTGATTTGTTTGATCGTAGCTAGCTACTTAGCTAGCTACATAGCCGTCTTTGTATCAAAGATAATTGTGTAGTCCAGAGCGATTTTCTAGGTTCGCTAGCCAGCTATTGTCGTGCTTTTAACGCAACGTAACGTAAACAACACTGGTAGCTAGCCAGCTAGCCCCCGACTAGCAACACTGCAGAAACTATTACACTCAACGGAACGACTTGATTAGTGTAGTGTCAACAACGCACCCACTGCCAGCTGGCCTACTTCAGCAGTACTGTATCATTTAATCATTTTAGTCAATAAGATTCTTGCTACGTAGCTTAACTTTCTGAACATTTGAGACGTGTAGTCCACTTGTCATTCCAATCTCCTTTGCATTAGCGTAGCCTCTTCTGTAGCCTGTCAACTATGTGTCTGTTTATCCCTGTTCTCTCCTCTCTGCACAGACCATACAAACGCTCCTCACCGCGTGGCCGCGGCCACCCTACTCTGGTGGTCCCAGCGCGCACGACCCACGTGGAGTTCCAGGTCTCCGGTAGCCTCTGGAACTGCCAATCTGCGGTCAACAAGGCAGAGTTCATCTCAGCCTATGCCTCCCTCCAGTCCCTCGACTTCTTGGCACTGACGGAAACATGGATCACCACAGACAACACTGCTACTCCTACTGCTCTCTCTTCGTCCGCCCACGTGTTCTCGCACACCCCGAGAGCGTCTGGTCAGCGGGGTGGTGGCACCGGGATCCTCATCTCTCCCAAGTGGTCATTCTCTCTTTCTCCCCTTACCCATCTGTCTATCGCCTCCTTTGAATTCCATGCTGTCACAGTTACTAGCCCTTTCAAGCTTAACATCCTTATCATTTATCGCCCTCCAGGTTCCCTCGGAGAGTTCATCAATGAGCTTGATGCCTTGATAAGCTCCTTTCCTGAGGACGGCTCACCTCTCACAGTTCTGGGCGACTTTAACCTCCCCACGTCTACCTTTGACTCTTTCCTCTCTGCCTCCTTCTTTCCACTCCTCTCCTCTTTTGACCTCACCCTCTCACCTTCCCCCCTACTCACAAGGCAGGCAATACGCTCGACCTCATCTTTACTAGATGCCGTTCTTCCACTAACCTCATTGCAACTCCCCTCCAAGTCTCCGACCACTGCCTTGTATCCTTTTCCCTCTCGCTCTCATCCAACACCTCCCACACTGCCCCTACTCGGATGGTATCGCGCCGTCCCAACCTTCGCTCTCTCTCCCCCGCTACTCTCTCCTCTTCCATCCTATCATCTCTTCCCTCCGCTCAAACCTTCTCCCACCTATCTCCTGATTCTGCCTCCTCAACCCTCCTCTCCTCCCTCTCTGCATCCCTTGACTCTCTATGTCCCCTATCCTCCAGGCCGGCTCGGTCCTCCCCTCCCGCTCCGTGGCTCGATGACTCATTGCGAGCTCACAGAACAGGGCTCCGGGCAGCCGAGCGGAAATGGAGGAAAACTCGCCTCCCTGCGGACCTGGCATCCTTTCACTCCCTCCTCTCTACATTTTCCTCCTCTGTCTCTGCTGCTAAAGCCACTTTCTACCACGCTAAATTCCAAGCATCTGCCTCTAACCCTAGGAAGCTCTTTGCCACCTTCTCCTCCCTCCTGAATCCTCCGCCCCCTCCCCCTCCTCCCTCTCTGCAGATGACTTCGTCAACCATTTTGAAAAGAAGGTCGACGACATCCGATCCTCGTTTGCTAAGTCAAACGACACCGCTGGTTCTGCTCACACTGCCCTACCCTGTGCTCTGACCTCTTTCTCCCCTCTCTCTCCAGATGAAATCTCGCGTCTTGTGACGGCCGGCCGCCCAACAACCTGCCCGCTTGACCCTAACCCCTCCTCTCTTCTCCAGACCATTTCCGGAGACCTTCTCCCTTACCTCACCTCGCTCATCAACTCATCCCAGACCGCTGGCTACGTCCCTTCCGTCTTCAAGAGAGCGAGAGTTGCACCCCTTCTGAAAAAACCTACACTCGATCCCTCCGATGTCAACAATTACAGACCAGTATCCCTTCTTTCTTTTCTCTCCAAAACTCTTGAACGTGCCGTCCTTGGCCAGCTCTCCCGCTATCTCTCTCTGAATGACCTTCTTGATCCAAATCAGTCAGGTTTCAAGACTAGTCATTCAACTGAGACTGCTCTCCTCTGTATCACGGAGGCGCTCCGCACTGCTAAAGCTAACTCTCTCTCCTCTGCTCTCATCCTTCTAGATCTATCGGCTGCCTTCGATACTGTGAACCATCAGATCCTCCTCTCCACCCTCTCCGAGTTGGGCATCTCCGGCGCGGCCCACGCTTGGATTGCGTCCTACCTGACAGGTCGCTCCTACCAGGTGGCGTGGCGAGAATCTGTCTCCTCACCACGCGCTCTCACCACTGGTGTCCCCCAGGGCTCTGTTCTTGGCCCTCTCCTATTCTCGCTATACACCAAGTCACTTGGCTCTGTCATAACCTCACATGGTCTCTCTTATCATTGCTATGCAGACGACACACAATTAATCTTCTCCTTTCCCCCTTCTGATGACCAGGTGGCGAATCGCATCTCTGCATGTCTGGCAGACATATCAGTGTGGATGACGGATCACCACCTCAAGCTGAACCTCGGCAAGACGGAGCTGCTCTTCCTCCCGGGGAAGGACTGCCCGTTCCATGATCTCGCCATCACGGTTGACAACTCCATTGTGTCCTCCTCCCAGAGCGCCAAGAACCTTGGCGTGATCCTGGACAACACCCTGTCGTTCTCAACCAACATCAAGGCGGTGGCCCGTTCCTGTAGGTTCATGCTCTACAACATCCGCAGAGTACGACCCTGCCTCACACAGGAAGCGGCGCAGGTCCTAATCCAGGCACTTGTCATCTCCCGTCTGGATTACTGCAACTCGCTGTTGGCTGGGCTCCCTGCCTGTGCCATTAAACCCCTTCAACTCATCCAGAACGCCGCAGCCCGTCTGGTGTTCAACCTTCCCAAGTTCTCTCACGTCACCCCGCTCCTCCGTTCTCTCCACTGGCTTCCAGTTGAAGCTCGCATCCGCTACAAGACCATGGTGCTTGCCTACGGAGCTGTGAGGGGAACGGCACCTCAGTACCTCCAGGCTCTGATCAGGCCCTACACCCAAACAAGGGCACTGCGTTCATCCACCTCTGGCCTGCTCGCCTCCCTACCACTGAGGAAGTACAGCTCCCGCTCAGCCCAGTCAAAACTGTTCGCTGCCCTGGCCCCCCAATGGTGGAACAAACTCCCTCACGACGCCAGGACAGCGGAGTCAATCACCACCTTCCGGAGACACCTGAAACCCCACCTCTTTAAGGAATACCTAGGATAGGATAAGTAATCCCTCTCCCCCCCCCTAAGTTTTAGATGCACTATTGTTAAGTGACTGTCCCACTGGATGTCATAAGGTGAATGCACCAATTTGTAAGTCGCTCTGGATAAGAGCGTCTGCTAAATGACTTAAATGTAAATGTAAATGTAATGTAAATGAGATTGTTGTCATCTGATAGGGAACAGACTAGTAGTGTCAGAAGGTCATCTGATAGGGAACAGACTAGTAGTGTCAGAAGGTCATCTGATAGGGAACAGACTAGTAGTGTTCAGAAGATGGGTGAGATTGTTGTCATCTGATAGGGAACAGACTAGTAGTGTTCAGAAGATGGGTGAGATTGTTGTCATCTGATAGGGAACAGACTAGTAGTGTCAGAAGGTCATCTGATAGGGAACAGACTAGTAGTGTTCAGAAGGTGGGTGAGATTGTTGTCATATGATAGGGAACAGACTAGTAGTGTTCAGAAGGTGGGTGAGATTGTTGTCATCTGATTGGGAACAGACTAGTAGTGTTCAGAAGGTCATCTGAAAAGGAACATACTAGTAGTACCGGAAGGTGGGTGAGATTATTGTCATCTGATAGGGAACAGACTAGTAGTGTTCAGAAGGTGGGTGAGATTGTTGTCATCTGATAGGGAACAGACTAGTAGTGTTCAGAAGGTGGGTGAGATTGTTGTCATCTGATTGGGAACAGACTAGTAGTGTTCAGAAGGTCATCTGAAAAGGAACATACTAGTAGTACCGGAAGGTGGGTGAGATTGTTGTCATCTGATTGGGAACAGACTAGTAGTACCGGAAGGTGGGTGAGATTGTTGTCATCTGATTGGGAACAGACTAGTAGTGTTCAGAAGGTGGGTGAGATTGTTGTCATCTGATAGGGAACAGACTAGTAGTGTTCAGAAGGTGGGTGAGATTGTTGTCATCTGATAGGGAACAGACTAGTAGTGTCAGAAGGTCATCTGATAGGGAACAGACTAGTAGTGTTCAGAAGGTGGGTGAGATTGTTGTCATCTGATAGGGAACAGACTAGTAGTGTTCAGAAGGTGGGTGAGATTGTTGTCATCTGATTGGGAACAGACTAGTAGTGTTCAGAAGGTCATCTGAAAAGGAACATACTAGTAGTACCGGAAGGTGGGTGAGATTGTTGTCATCTGATTGGGAACAGACTAGTAGTACCGGAAGGTGGGTGAGATTGTTGTCATCTGATTGGGAACAGACTAGTAGTACCGGAAGGTGGGTGAGATTGTTGTCATCTACTTCAAATCAAACTTTTTTTGTCACATGTGCCGAATACAACAAGTGTAGACCTTACTGTGAAATGCTTACTTACAAGCCCTTAACCAACAGTTCAGTTCAAGAAGAGTTAAGAAAATATTTACCAAATAAACTAAAGTAGAAAATGATAAAAAGCAAAACAATAATGAGGCTTTATACAGGGGGTACCGGTACTGAGTCAGTGTACGGGGTACAGGTTAGAGGTCATTAGGTAGGTAGGGGTGAAGTACATGTAGGTAGGGGTGAAGTGACTATGCATAGACAATAAACAGCGAGTAGCAGCGTACGAAACAAATGGAGTGTGTGGGGGGTAATGTGGACACCAAGGAACTTGTATCTCTCGACCCGCTCCACTACAGCCCCGTTGATGTTAATGGGGGTCTGTTTCGGCTCGCCTTTTCCTGTAGTTCATGATTAGCTCCTTTGTCTTGCTCACATTAAGGGAGAGAGGGACAGTTCTCTGACCGCCTCCCTATAGTCTCTTCATTGTCGGTGATCAGGCCTACCACTGTTGTGTCGTCAGCAAACTTAATGATGGTGTTGGAGTCGTGTTTGGCCACGCAGTCGTGGGTGAACAGGGAGTACAGGAGGGGACTAAGTACACATCCCTGAGGGGCCCCAGTGTTGAGGATCAGCATGGCAGACGTGTTGTTGCCTACCCTTATCACCTGGGGGCGGGCCGTCAAAAAGTTTTGCGAAATGTCCTTGCTGCTTTTGCAACTGAGAAAGCAACTCTTTCGATGCACTTGCTGTCACGCCTTGGTCTTAGTATTTTGTGTTTTCTTTAATTATTTGTTCAGGCCAGGGTGTGACATGGGGTTATTGTATTTTCGTATTGGGGTTTGTAGTATTTGGGATCGCGGCTGAGTAGGGGTGTTGTATAGGCTTGGCTGCCTGAGGCGGTTCTCAATCAGAGTCAGGTGATTCTCGTTGTCTCTGATTGGGAACCGTATTTAGGTAGCCGGGGTTTCACTGTGTATTTCATGGGTGATTGTTCCTGTCTCTGTGTAGTTTCACCAGATAGGCTGTAATTAGGTTTCACGTTCTGTTTGTTGTTTTTGTATTTGTTTAGTTATTTCATGTGTCACTTTGTTCATTAAAGTCATGAGTAACCACCACGCTGCATTTCGGTCTGACTCTCTTCCTACAAACGAAGAACGCCGTTACACTTGCCCTCTGCTCAGAAGACGTATTCCTATATTTCTCTGCACGCTTTGTCTGGAAGTGTCGGGACAAGTTGTCGTCTTCAAGACAGCGATGCTCTCTTTGCAACTAAGCACACAGCTTTGTCCACTCTTGATGGAACACCCTACATTCATTGTCTACTTTCCATTTCTTAGAAATGTTTTGAAAAACGATTTTTGCGCAATTTCTACCAAGCTAATATTTGTAATCGTGACGTGTGTCGACCTGTCAGTCACTGTCTGTCCTCGTGCAGTTGTTATTTATACGTGCCTTCAAAATAAATGTCCCACAACACGGGGGAGTTAAGTCATTAGACAAAGGCCAGTATTCATTGGGATTTTCATTTGAATAGCAAATCCATTTTTTCAAAACTTCAAAACTTTATTATCGCAAATTCTTTATGTGATCTAAGCATGATTCCGCAGGCCTTATTGAATCAAGGCGTGGGCCGCATATGGCCCCTCGGCCTGCCTTTGCCTTTGCCCAGGCCTGATCTAACGGTTCCTGGTGATGTTGTCAAGTTGTCGCAGGAAGGTCTACTCTGGCTGACTTGGTGGTGAGCCTGTAGAATACAGAGGTATCAGAACTGCACAATATCCCTGTGACAGCCAATCACCCAGAGATCAGGCCTTCAGAATATCCTCTGTGACAGCCAATCACCCAGAGAGATCAGGCCTTCAGAATATCCTCTGTGACAGCCAATCACCCAGAGAGATCAGGCCTTCAGAATATCCTCTGTGACAGCCAATCACCCAGAGAGATCAGGCCTTCAGAATATCCTCTGTGACAGCCAATCATCTCGCACCCTCAAACATCCCCTCTCATTAAATAAAAATCACTCTCTGACTGCGCAGCTCTGACATGCCCTCTCATTATAGAACAATCACTCTCTGACTGCACAGCTCTGGAGATGACAGGAGACACACACATTAGAACCCAGTGAAATCTAAAACTGTGTGCACACGTGCACATACACACACACACATACACACACACACACGTGCACATACACACACACACATGCACATACACACACACACACACACGTGCACATACACACACATACACACACACATGCACACACACACGTGCACACATACACACACACACATACACACACACACATGCACACACACACGTGCACACACACACACACATACACACACACACGTGCACACACACACACACATACATACACACATACACACACACATGCACACACACGTGCACACACACATGCACACACACATGCACACACACGTGCACACACCACACACACAAGAGCAAGAGCACGCACACTGTACTTTTTGGTCCCCAGCGACTATTGTGACAGTGGGACACAGTGTGATGGAGAGGACCTCTGTAACGGTGTTGATTACTTTTGATTTCCCCCGGGACATCAATCACTTGTCGAGGGAGATGATCGCTATAATAAACAGGGCTGGTGTCAAGCCAAGTTATGGTTTCTCTGAACATCACAAATGGCTTTTCTGTCACATGCAAGTGACTATGTCTGTATATCACCAAACAGATTCATCTTAATTGTCTCAGTATTCAGATGAGGATGGAGATAGAAGCAGATGCATATTACATGATTGGAGTACGGTAAAATTTACAGTAACATCAGAAAGAAATACAGTACTCTACAAATGATGTAGTTTTACAACAGTGCATATTTTGTTTATTGTAGATGTTTCTTCCTCATAACTCCTACTTATGTGTGGATGTTATGGGGATCCAGAGGCCTTGGACAACAAACGACTCCATTATAGTCCATATGCTTCATTAATGTAAAAATTCCAATAGCACCTTTTCCATTCACTCCTCAGTGATGGGGTTGTGCCTTACCTGCCAATTAAAATGAAACTCTCCACCCACAACACCTATAAATATACATGGACAGTGAAAAGCAAACAGGCTGATGTCAGCTGCAGCACAGAACCTCCATGCTGGTATCTACTGTGCACATACGCATCGCATTACCAAAGCATATTTATTTATTTCTGGGCATTAGCATATTGCACACCCGCTGACAGGCCAGATAACATGCATTTTCATAGCAGTAGTATTGATTGCACCGCGCACCTCCAAGTGGGGCGACTGCCAAGCAAAGGACTGTTAGCTGGAGACAGTACAGTCTCTCTCTCTCTCTCTCTCTCTCTCTCTCTCTCTCTCTCTCTCTCTCTCTCTCTCTCTTCTCTCTCTCTCTGTCTCTCTGTCTCTCTCTGTCTCTCTCTCTCTCTCTCTCACTCTCTCTGTGTGTGTGTGTGTGTTAATTTCCCAGGGATCAAAACCAAGGCATGACATTAACATGTTTGAACCTTAAACCAGTTCTTAAAGCCATATGGCAGCCTGAGCCAGAAAGCTGGATTTTAATGTGAATATTTATTAATTCAAGGGGTGATGTATGGCCATTGGGATTAGAGGGGGATGAGAATATTTTAAAATGTGATGCCAGAGGGAGAATATGCGGTAATATAGTCTCTTTCAGTACAACAGGCCACATCATTGTTCCCCTGGTTTGAAAACTACCCAGACAACGCAATCTTTCTACCTTGTACAGTCATTTGCCAAGTTCCAACTGACGATAGACCCTGAACGAAAAAAAAAAAAATAGGACATCTGAGGTAAAAACCTTTCCTCTAAAACTAGGACATCTGGGGTAAAACCCCTCTAAAACTAGGACATCTGAGGTAAAACCCCTCTAAAACTAGGACATCTGAGGTAAAACCCCTCTAAAACTAGGACATCTGAGGTAAAACCCCTCTAAGACTAGGACATCTGAGGTAAAACCCTTCCTCTAAAACTAGGACATCTGAGGTAAAACCCCTCCTCTAAAAATAGGACATCTGAGGTAAAACCCCTCTAAAACTAGGACATCTGAGGTAAAACCCTTCTCTAAAACTAGGACATCTGAGGTAAAACCCTTCCTCTAGAACTAGGACATCTGAGGTAAACCCCTCCTCTAAAACTAGGACATCTGAGGTAAAAATCCCTCTAAAACTAGGACATCTGTGTAACGGCGTCTGTTGAATGAAGAAAGTCGGACCGAAATGCAGCGTGTAGGTTACTCATGACTTTAATGAACAGAATAGCGCTACATGAAATAACTGAAATACAAAAACAACAGAACGGAACGTGAAACTAATTACAGCCTATCTGGTGACTACAACACAGAGACAGGAACAAACACCCACAAAATACAAAGCGAACTCAGGCTACCTAAATACGGTTCCCAATCAGAGACAACGATAAGCACCTGACTCCAATTGAGAATCGCCTCAGGCAGCCAAGCCTATACAACACCCCTAATTAGCCGCGATCCCAAATACTACAAACCCCAATACGAAAACAACATATAAACCCATGTCACACCCTGGCCTACCCAAACATATAACAAAAACACAAAATACAATGACCAAGGCGTGACAATCTGAGGTAAAAACCCCTCCTCTAAAACTTGGATATCTGAGGTAAAACTCCTCTAAAACTAGAACATCTGAGGTAATACTCCTTCTCTTAATCTTCCCTCCTCTTAGGAGCTAGATAAAGTGAAAGGGGAAATGGCCTGTAATTTCAAAATGACATTCTAGCAGAGACGGGACATATTTGGTGTAAGTGGGACTGAGAGACATTTCACTGATTGGATTAAACGCATCAGAGTCTGGACGTAATGACTCTACTACAATGTCAAAGGGAGAAGGCATCTGCTGCTCAGAGGTCCTGCTAATCAATGGAGGGAAAAGTCCACAATGATGTCAGTATCAGAGGTTGTTCACATTGTGTGCTTACCAAAACGGGTGTCATTCCTCGCTCTGAATTGACTTTCTAGAGGAATCAATTGAGCTTTAATGAGTGGAGACTTTTTTTTCCACTTGAGCGTTAAATGCCTTTTATAGTTGGAATGGAATTATCAGTTTATGCCTGTGTCCTTATTTGAAAGACACATGAACACACTCATCAAATAAAATAAAATACAATGTTATTGGTTGTGTAAACATATTTTGCAGATGTTATCCCAGGTGCAACGTAATGCTTATGTTCCTAGCTGCAACATGACAGTAATAACTAACAATACAAATCCCCAAAATAAAAATTAAGATATCAAGAAATATTAGGACGAGAAATGTCGGACTCATTCAAGGGTTTATGGTTATTTTTAATTATTTTATATATTGTAGAACAGTAGTGAAGATGTCCAAACTATGAAATAACACAAATGGAATCATGTAGTAACCAAAAAAAGAGTTAAACAAATTGAAATATATTTTATATTTGAGATTTTTCGTTGCCTTGATTTCAGATGTGCACACTCTAGGCATTCTCTCAACCAGATTCACCAGGAATTATTTTCCAACAGTCTTGAAGGAGTTCCCACATATGCTGAGCACATGTTGGCTGCTTCTCAATTGGCTTGAGGTCGGGTGATTGTGGAGGCAAGGTCATCTGACGCAGCACTCCATCACTTGGTCAAATAGGTCAAATAGCCCTCACACAGCCTGTAGGTGTGTTGGGTCATTGTCCTGTTGAAAAATAAATCATAGTCTCAATAAGCGCAAAAAAAACAGATGGGATGGCGTATTGCTGCAGAATGCTGTGGTAGCCATGCTGGTTTGTCACGACTCCCCTTCCTGTTCGGGTTGCGCTCGGCGGTCGTCGTCACCGGCCTACTAGCTGCCACTGATCCTCCCTCCCCCCTGTCTGTTTATTTACACCTGTATATTAGTTACACCTGTGTTAGTTACACCTGTATATTAGTTACACCTGTGTTTAGTTACACCTGTGTTTAGTTACACCTGTTTATTAGTTACACCTGTATATTAGTTACACCTGTGTTTAGTTACACCTGTTTATTAGTTACACCTGTATATTAGTTACACCTGTGTTTAGTTACACCTGTTTATTAGTTACACCTGTGTTAGTTACACCTGTATATTAGTTACACCTGTGTTTAGTTACACCTGTTTATTAGTTACACCTGTATATTAGTTACACCTGTTTATTAGTTACACCTGTATATTAGTTACACCTGTGTTTAGTTAGGATAATTGGTTGGGCTTTATTATCCAGCCGGCCCGCCTGCTGGGTGTGCAGGATTATTTTCTGGGTACTATTGTGCACGACTGTAAGTCACACTTGTCCGTGTACGTGTGTTTTTCTGGACTGTTTAGTTCCCTGTGTTTTGGGGCATTTGTTTGGGTTGGCGTCGTTTTCACCGGTGCGGTGAATTAAAAGTATCGCAACTCTGAACTCTCTGTTTCCTGCGCCTGACTTCTTCCTCCACTACACCCCGGGCATTACATGGTTAAGTGTGTCATGAATTCCAAATAAATCACCAACAGTGTCACCATCAAAGCACCCCCACATCATCACACCTCCTCCTCTATGCTTCACGGTGAGAACCACACATGTGGAGATCATCGGTTCACCTACTGGTTGGAACCAAAGATCTCTAATTTGGACTCATCAGACCAAAGGACAGATTTCCACCAGTCTAATGTCCATTGCTCGTTTTTTCTTGGACCAAGCAAGTCTCTTCTAATTGGTGTCCTTTAGTAGTGGTTTCTTTGCAGGAATTTGACCATGAAGGCCTGATTCATGCAGTCTCCTCTGAACAGTTGTGTCTGTTACTTGAACTATGTGAAGCATTTATTTGGGTTGCAATCTGAGGTGCTGTTAACTATAATAAACGTATCCTCTGCAGCAGAGGTAACTCTGGGTCTTCCTTTCCTGTGGCGGTCCTCATGAGAGACAGTTTCATCATCACGTTTGATGGTTTTTGCAACTGTTCTTGAAGAAAGTTCTTGAAATGTTCCAGATTGACGGACCATGTCTTAAAGTAATGATGGACTGTCATTTCTCTTTGCTTATTTGAGCTGTTCTTGCCTTAATACGGACTTGGTATTTTACCAAATCTTCTGTATACCACGCATACCTTGTCACAACACAACTGATTGGCTCAAATGCATTAAGAAGGAAAGCAATTCCACTATTTAACTTTTAACAAGGCACACTCATTGAAATGCATTCCATGTGACTACCTGATGAAGCTGGGGTACTCACCTGGAATACATTTGAGTGCAAAGCTGTCATCAAGGCAAAGAAGGGTGGCTACTTTGAAGAATCTCAAATATAAAGTGTGTTTTGATTTGTTTAAAACCTTTTTGGTTACTACATGATTCAATATGTGTTATTTCATAGTTTTGATGTCTTCACTACTATTCTACAAACTTGTAAAATAAAGTAAAACCCTTGAAGGTGTAGGTGTGTCCAAACGTTTGTCTGGTACTGAATATGAATATCATGGTGTGTCAAACCGTGTGGACTGTATATGAATATCATGGTGTGTCCAGACCGTTGGACTGTATATGAATATCATGGTGTGTCTAGACCGTGTGGACTGTATATGAATATCATGGTGTGTCTAGACCGTGTGGACTGTATATGAATATCATGGTGTGTCTAGACCGTGTGGACTGTATATGAATATCATGGTGTGTCTAGACCGTGTGGACTGTATATGAATATCATGGTGTGTCTAGACCGTGTGGACTGTATATGAATATCATGGTGTGTCTAGACCGTGTGGACTGTATATGAATATCATGGTGTGTCTAGACCGTGTGGACTGTATATGAATATCATGGTGTGTCTAGACCGTGTGGATTGTATATGAATATCATGGTGTGTCTAGACCGTGTGGACTGTATATGAATATCATGGTGTGTCTAGACCGTGTGGACTGTATATGAATATCATGGTGTGTCTAGACCGTGTGGACTGTATATGAATATCATGGTGTGTCTAGACCGTGTGGACTGTATATGAATATCATGGTGTGTCTAGACCGTGTGGACTGTATATGAATATCATGGTGTGTCTAGACCGTGTGGACTGAATATGAATATCATGGTGTGTCTAGACCGTGTGGACTGTATATGAATATCATGGTGTGTCTAGACCGTGTGGACTGTATATGAATATCATGGTGTGTCTAGACCGTGTGGATTGTATATGAATATCATGGTGTGTCTAGACCGTGTGGACTGTATATGAATATCATGGTGTGTCTAGACCGTGTGGACAGTATATGAATATCATGGTGTGTCCAGACCGTGTGGACTGTATATGAATATCATGGTGTGTCTAGACCGTGTGGACAGTATATGAATATCATGGTGTGTCCAAACGTTTGTCTGGGACTGTATATGAATATCATGGTGTGTCTAGACCGTGTGGACTGTATATGAATATCATGGTGTGTCTAGACCGTGTGGACTGTATATGAATATCATGGTGTGTCTAGACCGTGTGGATTGTATATGAATATCATGGTGTGTCTAGACCGTGTGGACTGTATATGAATATCATGGTGTGTCTAGACCGTGTGGACTGTATATGAATATCATGGTGTGTCTAGACCGTGTGGACTGTATATGAATATCATGGTGTGTCTAGACCGTGTGGACTGTATATGAATATCATGGTGTGTCTAGACCGTGTGGACTGTATATGAATATCATGGTGTGTCTAGACCGTGTGGACTGTATATGAATATCATGGTGTGTCTAGACCGTGTGGACTGTATATGAATATCATGGTGTGTCTAGACCGTGTGGATTGTATATGAATATCATGGTGTGTCTAGACCGTGTGGACTGTATATGAATATCATGGTGTGTCTAGACCGTGTGGACTGTATATGAATATCATGGTGTGTCTAGACCGTGTGGACTGTATATGAATATCATGGTGTGTCTAGACCGTGTGGACTGTATATGAATATCATGGTGTGTCTAGACCGTGTGGATTGTATATGAATATCATGGTGTGTCTAGACCGTGTGGACTGTATATGAATATCATGGTGTGTCTAGACCGTGTGGACTGTATATGAATATCATGGTGTGTCTAGACCGTGTGGACTGTATATGAATATCATGGTGTGTCTAGACCGTGTGGACTGTATATGAATATCATGGTGTGTCTAGACCGTGTGGACTGTATATGAATATCATGGTGTGTCTAGACCAGTGTGGACTGTATATGAATATCATGGTGTGTCTAGACCGTGTGGACTGAATATGAATATCATGGTGTGTCTAGACCAGCTGGTAGCCACTAGTAACAATATCAGGGAATATCATGGTGTGTCTAGACCAGCTGGACAGTATAACAATGAGTTCATGGTGTGTCTAAGGTGCAGGGATTGTATATGAATATCATGGTGTGTCTAGACCGTGTGGACTGTATATGGAATATCATGGTTCACCGTGTGGACAGTATAGTCTCATGGTGTGTCCAGACCAGCTGGTAGCACTGTATGAGTTGAATACCAGCTGGTAGCCAGCTAGTAACAATGTGTGGACAGTATATGAATATCATGGTAGCCAGTCTAAACAATGAGTTTGTCTGGGACTGTATATGAATATCATGGTGTGTCTAGACCGTGTGGCAGTACCAGCTGGTAGCCAGCTGATATGAATGATCATGGTGTGTCTAGACCCTGTGGACAGTATAGAATATCATGGTGCAGGTCAGTACCGTGTGGACTGTATATGAATATCATGGTGTGTCAGAGACCAGTGGTGGACAGTATATGAATATCATGGCAGTCTCTAAGGTGCAGGGCTGAGAATATCATGGTGTGTCAGACCTGGTAGCCAGCTAGTATATGAATATCATGGTGTGTCAGGGCAGCTGTATAGAATATCATGGTGTGTCTAGACCAGCTGTGGACTGAGTTAGGGAATATCATGGTGTGTCTAGACCAGCTGGTGCCAGCTGTAACAATGATGAATATCATGGTGTGTCTGAGAGGGCAGCAGTCTCTAAGGTGCAGGGCAGGACTGTATAGAATATCATGGTGGTCTAGACCAGCTGGTGGACTGTATGAGTTCAGGGAATATCATGGTGTGTCAGAGACCAGCTGTAGGACTGTATGAGAATATCATGGTGTGTCAGAGACCAGCTGTGGACTGTATATGAATATCATGGTGTGTCTAAGACCGTGTGGACTGTATATGAGCTAGTAACAATATCATGAGTGTGTCTAGACCAGCTGGTAGCCAGCTGTAACAATGAGTTGAATAGTCTCATGGTGTGTCTAGACCAGTGTGGACTGTATATGAATATCAGGGCAGTGTGTCTAGACCGTACCAGCTGTGGACTGTAACAATATGAATATCATGGTGTGGCAGAGACCGTGTGGACTGTATGATGAAGTCTCATGGTGCAGGTCTAGACCAGCTGTGGCCAGCTGTAACAATGAGTTCAGGGAATATCAAGGTGCAGGGCAGAGTACCAGCTGTCAGCCAGCTAGTAACAATGAGTTCAGGGTGTGTCTAGACCGTGTGGACAGTATATGAATATCATGGTGCAGGTCTAGACCAGCTGTGGACAGTATAGAATATCATGGTGTGTCTAGACCAGCTGTGGACTGTAACAATGAATATCATGGTGTGTCTAGACCGTGTGGACTGTATATGAATCTCAAGGTGTGGACAGTATATGAATATCATGGTGTGTCTAGACCAGCTGTGGACTGTATATGAGTATCATGGTGTGTCTAGACCAGTGTGGACAGTATATGAATATCATGCAGTGTGTCTAGACCAGCTGTGGACTGTATATGAATATCATGGTGTGTCAGGGCAGAGACCAGCTGTGGACTGTAATGAATGAGAAAAGGTGTGTACAGCAGTAGCCAGCTATAGGATGAGCCTTCACAGAGTACACTATATACATATGAAGTGGGTAAACAGTATGTAAACATGATTAGTGAACAGTGTTCAATGACTATATGTACAGGGCAGCAGTCTCTAAGGTGCAGGGCAGAGTACCAGCTGCTGGCCAGCTAGTAACAATGAGTTCAGGGCAGCAGTCTCTAAGGTGCAGGGCAGAGTACCAGCTGCTGGCCAGCTAGTAACAATGAGTTCAGGGCAGAGTACCAGCTGGTAGCCAGCTAGTAACAATGAGTTCAGGGCAGAGCACCAGCTGCTGGCCAGCTAGTAACAATGAGTTCAGGGCAGAGCACCAGCTGCTGGCCAGCTAGTAACAATGAGTTCAGGGCAGAGTACCAGCTGCTGGCCAGCTAGTAACAATGAGTTCAGGGCAGAGTACCAGCTGGTAGCCAGCTAGTAACAATGAGTTCAGGGCAGCAGTCTCTAAGGTGCAGGGCAGAGTACCAGCTGGTAGCCAGCTAGTAACAATGAGTTCAGGGCAGCAGTCTCTAAGGTGCAGGGCAGAGTACCAGCTGCTGGCCAGCTAGTAACAATGAGTTCAGGGCAGCAGTCTCTAAGGTGCAGGGCAGAGTACCAGCTGGTAGCCAGCTAGTAACAATGAGTTCAGGGCAGCAGTCTCTAAGGTGCAGGGCAGAGTACCAGCTGGTAGCCAGCTAGTAACAATGAGTTCAGGGCAGGGTACTGGGCGGAGGCTGGCTAGTGGTGACTATTTACAGCCTGATCTCATAGACTAGATGTAACCTAGTGTATTATATGTAAATCCAGGACACTCAAATTGGTATGATATGTTACGTTTGGTATGGTTACATAAGACAGAAGGTTACTTAAGGCAAAAACAAACTTGGTTGTATAACTAAAACGTCTAGCAACCCACGGGTTTCGCATTCCAATCTCTTCAGCATTTTAGCAACTTTTAGCTACTTTTAACTACTTTTTAGGTAGTTTGCAACTACTTACCATGTTAGCTAACCCTAACCTTAACCCTTAACCCAAATTGTAATTCGTAACATATAAGAAATGGATGATGGACATCCACTAATTAATACGAAACGTAACATATCACACTAAAAGTATGTCTCTGGTTTACATATACCAAATGATACGAAATTCTCTGATACCAGGTTGCAGCTTAACAGTCTAATTGCCAGTTGATAGCTATTTCTCAGTCTCTCGGTCTCAGCTTTGGTCCGTGCTTCTACACCTGCATTGCTTGCTGTTTGGGGTTTTAGGCTGGGTTTCTGTACAGCACTTTGAGATATCAGCTGATGTACGAAGGGCTATATAAATACATTTGATTTGATTTTGATTTGATTTGATGCACCTGCACTGTCTCCACCTTGTAGATGTTAGCGGGGTGAACAGGCCAGGGCTCGGGGGCCCAAGCCGAATTTCTTCAGCCTCCTGAGTTTGAGGAGGTGCTGTTGTGCCTTCTTCACCACACTGTCTGTGTGGGTGGACCATTTCAGGATGTCAGTGATGTGATGTCAGTGCAGGTTGTCAGTGCACACAAACACACACACACACACACACACACACACACACACACACACACACACACACACACACACACACACACACACACACACACACACACACACACACACACACACACACACACACACACACACACACACACACACACACACACACACACACACACACACACACACACACACACACACACACACACACGGACACGGACACGGACACACACCCATTTTTTTGTCTGGGATGGTTAGCCATGTCTTTCGTCGGTGTTCTCAGGAGTCTTTGTTCACACAGAGAGACGCTCCTGAAAGACACAGGCAAAGTCAATGCCAGAGTCAGCCACGCATTTTAAGTGCAGGAAGCTTCCTTTGCTCGTCTTCCATACCAGGCAGAAACACAAAAGAAGCTGACTGAGGTGAATCAATGCCATCTCAGAAAGACTGCTAAGGATTTCATAAAAGCTGAGATGCCGGGAAACGTTTTACTTTCCCAGAGTGGTAGTGATTTTGTTATTACTCTAATCAGAAAACCAGCAGTGACAGGAGTTCCTGGGTGACAGGAGTTTCAGGGTGACAGGAGCTCCTGGGTGACAGGAGCTCCAGGGTGACAGGAGTTTCAGGGTGACAGGAGCTCCTGGGTGACAGGAGCTCCAGGGTGACAGGAGTTTCAGGGTGACAGGAGTTTCAGGGTGACAGGAGTTCCAGGGTGACAGGAGCTCCTGGGTGACAGGATTTCCTGGGTGACAGGAGCTCCAGGGTGGCAGGAGTTCCAGGGTGACAGGAGTTACAGGGTGACAGGGGTTACAGGGTGACAGGAGCTCCTGGGTGACAGGAGTTTCAGGGTGACAGGGGTTTCAGGGTGACAGGAGTTCTTGGGTGACAGGAGTTCCTGGGTGACAGGAGTTCCAGGGTGACAGGAGTTTCAGGGTGACAGGAGTTCCAGGGTGACAGGGGTTCCAGGGTGACAGGGGTTACAGGGTGACAGGAGTTTCAGGGTGACAGGAGTTTCAGGGTGACAGGGGTTTCAGGGTAACAGAAACTCCAGGATGAGAGGAGTTCCTGGGTGACAGGATCTCCAGGGTGACAGGGGTTTCAGGGTGACAGGAGTTCCTGGGTGACAGGGGTTACAGGGTGACAGGAGTTACAGGGTGACAGGAGTTCCAGGGTGACAGGAGTTCCTGGGTGACAGGAGTTCCTGGGTGACAATAGTTCCAGGGTGACAGGAGTTCCAGGGTGACAGGGGTTCCAGGGTGACAGGGGTTCAAGGGTGACAGGAGTTACAAGGTGACAGGGGTTCCTGGGTGACAGGGGTTCCTGGGTGACAGGAGTTCCAGGGTGACAGGGGTTCCTGGGTGACAGGAGTTCCTGGGTGACAGAAGTTACAGCGTGACAGGGGTTCCAGGGTGACAGGGGTTCCAGGGTGACAGGGGTTACAGGGTGACAGGAGTTCCTGGGTGACAGGAGATTCAGGGTGACAGGGGTTACAGGGTGACAGGGGTTCCAGGGTGACAGGGGTTCCAGGGTGACAGGAGATCCAGGGTGAAAGGAGTTACAGGGTGACAGGAGTTACAGGGTGACAGGGGTTACAGGGTGACAGGGGTTACAGGGTGACAGGAGTTACAGGGTGACAGGAGTTACAGGGTGACAGGGGTTTCATTCATGTTGTCTCTGTCTACTCAACTGAATGGTGCATGATGAATACAGGGTGACTACAGGGTGACTACAGGGTGACCACAGGGTGACTACATGGGGCTGAATGGAGACAGTGGACCTCATCCCTCTCTCTGCCCCCCCCCCCTCTCTCCCCCTCTCTCTTTCCACCAAGGCATTAAGGTTGGAAGACAGAGGACCTCATCCCTCTCTCTGCCCCCACGTCCCCTCTCCCCTCTCTCTTTCCACCAAGGCATTAAGGTTGGAAAACAGTGGACCTCATCCCTCTCTCTGTCCCCCCCTCTCCCCCTCTCTCTTTCCACCAAGGCATTAAGGTTGGAAGACAGTGGACCTCATCCCTCTCTCTGCACCCCCCCTCTCCCCTTTCTCTTTCCACCAAGGCATTAAGGTTGGAAGACAGAGGACCTCATCCCTCTCTCTGCCCCCACCCCCCTCTCTCTTTCCACCAAGGCATTAAGGTTGGAAGACAGAGGACCTCATCCCTCTCTCTGCCCCCACCCCCTCTCCCCCTCTCTCTTTCCACCAAGGCATTAAGGTTGGAAGACAGAGGACCTCATCCCTCTCTCTGCCCCCACCCCCTCTCCCCCCTCTCTCTTTCCACCAAGGCATTAAGGTTGGAAGACAGAGGATCCCTCTCTCTCATCCCTCTCTCTGCCCCCTCTCCCTCTCCCCTCTCTCTTTCCACCAAGGCATTAAGGTTGGAAGACAGAGGAGCGGAGAGACTGAAAGGAAGCTAGAGAGTAAAGGGTAGAAGATGAAAAGAGAGGGAGAGACCAGGGACCATAGGAATATAATTACACAGTATTCTATGGCAGTGAGTGATACGGAAACCAGCCATTGTGAATCATACTTGAGAAAGCAGTCCTATTGAAACCAACCATTGTGAATCATACTTGAGAAAGCAGTCCTATTGAAACCAACCATGACCTAAATTCCTCACAATCACATGAAACAGCACTGAGCCATGAAAATACATACACTATAACACACAAAATACTGCCAGTTTCCGGTCAGAAAAATGCCCCCCTCCCCCGTCCTCAATAACACCCTCCCCAACCATAAACCAGTCCTACTGACTTCATATCCAGACTAATGGTGGCATTTTTATGAAGGCTTTAATTCTGTTGGCTTTTCTTTCTCCACTAAAAAGCCATCCAAGCCAGGAGAGTGGAATGGCTGCTAAATCGATTCCATCCACACAAGGCAAACATAAGGCTCTGTTTATCAGCGGATTGCTGATCTAGATTTGCCATGTGTTCATTTCACCTGTCTGAAATCCAATTACTTGTCCCTGCACCTCTGCACTGATTCATTTTTATATTATGAGAAATGTAATTGACAGTGAACGTGAACTGCGGGCCCTCTGATTGGTTCTCATTGTGTTCAGGCTGAGAGGCAGAGAGAGGACAAGCCCACACGTTCCAGCTTGTTTGATTAGGACTGTTCAGCTGAGCTGGCATTTATCCTGTGCAGCAAGGCCATTCAGACTGGAATACTGTAATACTGATTATACAGTCAATAAATACATGTACCAGCAGTGTGTGTGTGTGTGTGTGTGTGTGTGTGTGTGTGTGTGTGTGTGTGTGTGTGTGTGTGTGTGTGTGTGTGTGTGTGTGTGTGTGTGTGTGTGTGTGTGTGTGTGTGTGTGTGTGTGTGTGTGTGTGTGTGTGTGTGTGTGTGTGTGTGTGTGAGAGTGATGGCAAGTACACTTAATAGAACAAAGCTTTGAATTTAGGAACAATTTCATCCGATGATCCGGTGGTATAATGAGTGTAACCTGAATTCTGCTGATCCAGTGGTATAATGAGTGTAACCTGAATTCTGCTGATCCAGTGGTATAATGAGTGTAACCTGAATTCTGCTGATCCGGTGGTATAATGAGTGTAACCTGAATTCTGCTGATCCAGTGGTATAATGAGTGTAACCTGAATTCTGTTGATCCAGTGGTATAATGAGTGTAACCTGAATTCTGCTGATCCGGTGGTATAATGAGTGTAACCTGAATTCTGCTGATCCAGTGGTATAATGAGTGTAACCTGAATTCTGCTGATCCAGTGGTATAATGAGTGTAACCTGAATTCTGTTGATCCAGTGGTATAATGAGTGTAACCTGAATTCTGTTGATCCAGTGGTATAATGAGTGTAACCTGAATTCTGCTGATCCGGTGGTATAATGAGTGTAACCTGAATTCTGCTGATCCAGTGGTATAATGAGTGTAACCTGAATTCTGTTGATCCAGTGGTATAATGAGTGTAACCTGAATTCTGCTGATCCGGTGGTATAATGAGTGTAACCTGAATTCTGCTGATCCAGTGGTATAATGAGTGTAACCTGAATTCTGCTGATCCAGTGGTATAATGAGTGTAACCTGAATTCTGCTGATCCGATGAGTGGTACAATGAGTGACCTGAATTCTGCTGATCCAGAGTGGTATAATGAGAATTCTGCTGATCCAGTGGTATAATGAGTGTAACCTGAATTCTGCTGATCCAGTGGTATAATGAGTGTAACCTGAATTCTGCTGATCCAGTGGTATAATGAGTGTAACCTGAATTCTGCTGATCCGGTGGTATAATGAGTGTAACCTGAATTCTGCTGATGCAGTGGTACATGCTTCCTCTGTAACCCGAAGAAGAGAACACTAGAGGAGACAGCACCAGAGTAGAAACCCTCAGTACATTAATCTCAG
This sequence comes from Oncorhynchus gorbuscha, assembly GCF_021184085.1. Lineage (NCBI taxonomy): Eukaryota > Metazoa > Chordata > Actinopteri > Salmoniformes > Salmonidae > Oncorhynchus > Oncorhynchus gorbuscha. The sequence goes on along the minus strand of NW_025745770.1, from coordinate 237,755 downwards.
GAGAGAACACTAGAGGAGACAGCACCAGAGTATAAACTCCTCAGTACATTCATCTCAGGAGAGAACACTAGAGGAGACAGCACCAGAGTATAAACCCCTCAGTACATTCATCTCAGGAGAGAACACTAGAGGAGACAGCACCAGAGCAGAACCCCTCAGTACATTAGTCTCAGGAGAGAACACTAGAGGAGACAGCACCAGAGTAGAAACCCTCAGTACATTAATCTCAGGAGAGAACACTAGAGGAGACAGCACCAGAGTAGAAACCCTCAGTACATTAATCTCAGGAGAGAACACAAGAGGAGACAGCACCAGAGTAGAAACCCTCAGTACATTAGTCTCAGGAGAGAACACTGGAGGAGACAGCACCAGAGTAGAACCCCTCAGTACATTAATCTCAGGAGAGAACACTAGAGGAGACAGCACCAGAGTAGAACCCCTCAGTACATTAATCTCAGGAGAGGACACTAGAGGAGACAGCACCAGAGTAGAACCCCTCAGTACATTAATCTCAGGAGAGAACACTAGAGGAGACAGCACCAGAGTAGAACCCCTCAGTACATTAATCTCAGGAGAGGACACTAGAGGAGACAGCACCAGAGTAGAACCCCTCAGTACATTAATCTCAGGAGAGAACACTAGAGGAGAGCACCAGAGTAGAACGCGGCTCATGTAGAAAACACAGGAGTTTGACCAAGCAGTTCTTCAAGTGTATTTTATTTGTATACGTGAATAAAAAGTTTATTTAAAACAATGATAGAAGATAAACTTGCATTCCTGCTACCTCAGTCATCTGAAAAGACCAAGGTCAAGGTCAAGGTCTCGTCTTCTTCTTTGAAGGAGACCTTGCTGCTACAGTATCATCACATAGTTCCAGATGGCAGCGGTCATGCATCCCAAGCTAAGCTATCTGATTAGCAGGATGACACATTCTATCCCAAGCTAAGCTAACTCATTAGCAGGATGACACATTCTATCCAAGCTAAGCTGACTGATAAGCAGGATGACACAGTATATCCCAAGCTAAGCTAACTGATTAGCAGGATGACACATTCTATCTTAAGCTAAGCTAACTGATTAGCAGGATGACACATTCTATCCCGAGCTAAGCTAACTGATTAGCAGGATGACACATTCTATCCTAAGCTAAGCTAACTGATTAGCAGGATGACACATCCTATCCTCCATTCAACACAAGGAACCTGGATTTGACACATTCCATTTCATCTCTTTTTGTAACATTTTCATTCTACTTACCACTAAACTTAGATCTAATACAAGACAACCCTGTAGTACAATGAAGCTATATGTTGCATAAGGCCTCACAGGAATTGGGCTTTAGGCGGGCAGTGAGCCGTGACGACTGTGTGTGTAATGATATCTCTGATCGTTTGCAGGCCCGTAATAATCTATAATGGAGCGTACGCTTCAATAATTCAGTGGAGAAGGTCAAGGAGAACCACAGACAGTAGAAGCAGTATCTGAGCCGTGGAGTGGAACCACTTGTTTGAAAAGGCAGTAGCGGCAGTATCTGAGGCGCGGAGTGGAACCACTTGTTTGAACAGGCAGTAGAGGCAGTATCATCTTTGAAAAGGCAGTAGAGGCAGTATCTGAGGCGCGGAGTGGAACCACTTGTTTGAACAGGCAGTAGAGGCAGTATCTGAGGCGCGGAGTGGAACCACTTGTTTGAACAGGCAGTAGAGGCAGTATCATCTTTGAAAAGGCAGTAGAGGCAGTATTATCTTTGAAAAGGCAGTAGCGGGAGTATCTCAGGCGCGGAGTGGAACCACTTGTTTGAACAGGCAGTAGAGGCAGTATCATCTTTGAAAAGGCAGTAGAGGCAGTATCTGAGGCGCGGAGTGGAACCACTTGTTTGAACAGGCAGTAGAGGCAGTATCTGAGGCGCGGAGTGGAACCACTTGTTTGAACAGGCAGTAGAGGCAGTATCATCTTTGAAAAGGCAGTAGAGGCAGTATCATCTTTGAAAAGGCAGTAGCGGGAGTATCTCAGGCGCGGAGTGGAACCACTTGTTTGAACAGGCAGTAGAGGCAGTATCATCTTTGAAAAGGCAGTAGTGGCAGTATCTTAGCCGTGGAGTGGAACCACTTGTTTGAAAAGTGTTTACAATGAGAGTGTGCTAGGCTGAAATGACCATTGATCAAGGTAGTTGGTCTCATACTTGTCTGCTACAGTATATTGAGCTTTCTCATCGTCCCAGACGGCAGCAGGCTGCCTACATGAATCCCAAGCTAAGCTAAAAAAAGTCAACTCATGAGCAGGATGACACATACAACAGCTTCCATCTTCCATTCAGCTGTTCTTCCCCTACACATGTAACCTCGGTTGGGTATAGATAGGAATTAACAGGTAAATATAGTTATGAATAAATAGATTTTCACCCCCTCCCATCTCTCTCTGTCTCTCTCTCTCCATCTCTCTTCCTGTCTCTCTCTGTCTCTCTCTCCATCTCTCTTCCTGTCTCTCTCTGTCTCTCTCTCTCCATCTCTCTTCCTGTCTCTCTCTGTCTCTCTCTCTCCATCTCTCTTCCTGTCTCTCTGGGGTAATAAAATAACACTCACACGTCACCTTCCAGACGTGACTTCTGTCTGCCAGAACATTGTGTAAACAAGTCACGGTTGGTCTGGTTAAGACACCGCTCATCCCTGAGTGACAGTGTTCAGCATTTGACACAAAATGGCAGATGCAATTATCACCTGTCAGGCAGAAGGAGGGAACATTTAAGCTACCAATGCTCTCATAAGTCTATATTCAGAGTGAAAGTAGGACTGGCATGTAATCAGCGACAACCGTCCTTCGTTTAATAATACTCAACGTCCTTACGCCACCCCTGGCTTCCTGTAGACTCCATCATGGTGTTATACCACCCCTGGCTTCTTGTAGACTCCATCATGGTGTTATACCACCCCTGGCTTCCTGTAGACTCCATCATGGTGTTATGCCACCCCTGGCTTCTTGTAGACTCCATCATGGTGTTATACCACCCCTGGCTTCCTGTAGACTCCATCATGGTGTTATACCACCCCTGGCTTCCTGTAGACTCCATCATGGTGTTATACCACCCCTGGCTTCCTGTAGACTCCATCATGGTGTTATGCCACATGTAGCGCTGTGTTCTTAATGATGATATGACTGTAGGGGGGAGACCCAGGGCCATTTCTCAGCATAGGTGGGAGTTTGTTAGAATCAGTATCAGAGCTCATCACTAAAAGACCCCAGTCTGAACACACCTCCCCATCATTAATACAGAACCTCTGCATTTGGTAGTCATTACCGGGTTATAATACAGAGAGAGAGAGAGAGAGAGAGAGAGAGAGAGAGAGAGAGAGAGAGAGAGAGAGAGAGAGAGAGAGAGAGAGAGAGGGGACAGGAAATGCATAGGACCGAGAGAGTAGTGATGGAGATATAGCACAGGAAAGATATAGGACAGAGAGAGTAGTGATGGAGATATAGCACAGGAAATATATAGGACAGAGAGTAGTGATGGGGATATAGCACAGGAAAGATATAGGACAGAGAGAGTAGTGAAGGAGATATAGCACAGGAAAGATATAGGACATATAGAGTAGTGATGGAGATATAGCACAGGAAATAAATAGGACAGATAGAGTAGTGATGGAGATATAGCACAGGAAAGATATAGGACAGAGAGAGTAGTGAAGGAGATATAGCACAGGAAAGATATAGGACCGGAAAGATATAGGATATTGAGAGAAGGTGTAGGTAGGCAGAAGGAGAGATGAAGTAGAGAAAGACTGAGGAGAATAGTGAAATAGTGAAAGAATAGTGAAGGCTTTTCATCCTCCAGGAATGGAGGTGTTCACCCCCTGGCCTGAGAGCGATTGTCTTTTCAGATCAGTTTGGTTTGTGGTGTGTAAGTATAGCAAAACTCCCACGCTTCAACACCTCTCAATCCCACGGCGACTTGTGCCTTTGAAGAAAACTACTCGAAACTTAAACACACTCTCACTTCCCTTCTCTCTTATTCTCTCTCTCTCCTTCAATCTCTCTCCCTCTATGTCTCCTTAAATCTCTTTCTGTCTTACACCCACACACACCCACAACACAGGTGGACACTGAATCCTTGAGATGAACAAAACTTTCATTAGTTTAGCAAGTTGTTTTAAAATCTGGGAAAACATTTGTCAGTATGTCAGGTGCAGTATCATTTTGGTTACATGACCTGTTCCACAAAAAACTATGTGCACCCCAAACTTGTCAACTTGCCATTACCCCTCTATTCCAAGCCCATTACCCCTCTATTCCAAGCCCATTGCCCCTCTATTCCAAGCCCATTACCCCTCTATTCAAAGCCCATTACCCCTCTATTCCAAGCCCATTACCCCTCTATTCCAAGCCCATTACCCCTCTATTCCAAGCCCATTACCCCTCTATTCCAAGCCCATTACCCCTCTATTCCAAGCCCATTACCCCTCTATTCCAAGCCCATTAACCCTCAATTCCAAGCCCATTACCCCTCTATTCCAAGCCCATTACCCCTCTATTCCAAGTCTATTACCCCTCTATTCCAAGCCCATTACCCCTCTATTCAAAGCCCATTACCCCTCTATTCCAAGCCCATTACCCCTCTATTCAAAGCCCATTACCCTCAATTCCAAGCCCATTACCCCTCTATTCCAAGCCCATTACCCCTCTATTCCAAGCCCATTACCCCTCTATTCCAAGCCCATTACCCCTCTATTCCAAGCCCATTACCCCTCTATTCCAAGCCCATTACCCCTCTATTCCAAGCCCATTACCCCTCTATTCCAAGCCCATTACCCCTCTATTCCAAGCCCATTACCCCTCTATTCAAAGCCCATTACCCCTCTCTTCCAAACCCATTACCCCTCTCTTCCAAGCCCATTACCCCTCTATTCCAAGCTCATTACCCATCTATTCCAAGCCCATTACCCCTCTATTCCAAGCCCATTACCCCTCTATTCCAAGCCCATTACCCCTCTATTCCAAGCCCATTACCCCTCTATTCCAAGTATATTACCCCTCTATTGCAAGCTCATTACCCCTCTATTCCAAGTCTATTACCCCTCTATTCCAAGCCCATTACCCCTCTATTCCATTCCTATTACCCCTCTATTCCATTCCTATTACCCCTCTATTCCAAGCACATTACCCCTCTATTCCAAGTCTATTACCCCTCTATTCCAAGCCCATTACCCCTCTATTCCAAGCCATTACCCCTCTATTCCAAGACCATTACCCCTCTATTCCATTCCTATTACCCCTCTATTCCATTCCCATTACCCCTCTATTCCATTCCCATTACCCCTCTATTCCAAGCACATTACCCCTCTATTCCAAGCACATTACCCCTCTATTCCAAACCCATTACTCCTACCCTTCCACCCTAGACAAAGTAGGTCTACCTTTCCACCCTATACAGAGTAGGTCTACCTTTCCACCCTATACAGAGTAGGCCTACCTTTTCACCCCAGACAGAGTAGGTCTACATTTTCACCCCAGACAAAGTAGGTCTACATTTTCACCCCAGACAAAGTAGCTCTACATTTTCACCCCAGACAGAGTAAGTCTACCTTTCCACCCCAGACAGAGTAGGTCTACCTTTCCACCCCAGACAGAGTAGGTCTACCTTTTCACCCCAGACAGAGTAGGTCTACATTTTCACCCCAGACAAAGTAGGTCTACCTTTCCAGCTCAGACAGAGTAGGTCTACCATTTCACCCCAGACAGAGTAGGTCTACCTTTTCACCCCAGACAGAGTAGGTCTACCTTTTCACCTCAGACAGAGTAGGTCTACATTTTCACCCCAGACAGAGTAGGTCTACATTTTCACCCCACACAGAGTAGGTCTACCTTTCCACCCCAGACAGAGTAGGTCTACCTTTCCACCTCAGACAGAGTAGGTCTACCTTTCCACCTCAGACAGAGTAGGTCTACATTTCCACCCCAGACAGAGTAGGTCTACCTTTCCACCTCAGACAGAGTAGGTCTACATTTCCACCCCAGACAGAGTAGGTCTACCTTTTCACCCCAGACAGAGTAGGTCTACCTTTTCACCTCAGACAGAGTAGGTCTACATTTCCACCCCAGACAGAGTAGGTCTACCTTTCCACCCCAGACAGAGTAGGTCTACCTTTCCACCTCAGACAGAGTAGGTCTACATTTCCACCCCAGACAGAGTAGGTCTACCTTTTCACCCCAGACAGAGTAGGTCTACCTTTTCACCTCAGACAGAGTAGATCTACATTTCCACCCCAGACAGAGTAGGTCTACCTTTCCACCTCAGACAGAGTAGGCCTACAGATGCAGAAACATGTCAGCTTTAACTCTTAAGCTCCGTGGCTTAAACGAGAGCAAGTCACAAGTGTTTCCCTAAAAGCTGTCTGAGTTGAAACATCTTCTGTGGTACATAAAGTGAATAGCTTAATCAATTGACAGTGACAGAATTAGATTACTTCGCAAGTAAAGTAAATTGTTTGTCTCCTCGGCAATAGAAGGTTGTAGCTCAGTATCTGAATGTCAACGAAACGTAACAATTATTTACCCAAATGCCTCGGAGTCACGTCTTTCCTGGTTATTTTGCAGCTTGTTTTTTTCCGTAAAGTATTGCCATGTTCTGTTATAATCTCCACCTGGCACAGCCAGAAGAGGACTGGCCACCCCTCATAGCCTGGTTCCTCTCTAGGTTTCTTCCTAGGTTTTGGCCTTTCTAGTGAGTTTTTCATAGCCACCGTGCTTCTACACCTGCATTGCTTGCTGTTTGGGGTTTTAGGCTGGGTTTCTGTACAGCACTTTGAAATATCTGCTGATGTACAGTGCCTTGCGAAAGTATACGGCCCCCTTGAACTTTGCGACCTTTTGCCACATTTCAGGCTTCACACATAAAGATATAAAACTGTAATTTTTTGTGAAGAATCAACAACAAGTGGGACACAATCATGAAGTGGAACGACATTTATTGGATATTTCAAACTTTTTTAACAAATCAGAAACTGAAAAATTGGGCGTGCAAAATTATTCAGCCCCTTTACTTTCAGTGCAGCAAACTCTCTCCAGAAGTTCAGTGAGGATCTCTGAATAATCCAATGTTGACCTAAATGACTAATGATGATAAATACAATCCACCTGTGTAATCAAGTCTCCGTATAAATGCACCTGCACTGTGATAGTCTCAGAGGTCCGTTAAAAGCGCAGAGAGCATCATGAAGAACAAGGAACACACCAGGCAGGTCCGAGATACTGTTGTAAAGAAGTTTAAAGCCGGATTTGGATACAAAAAGATTTACCAAGCTTTAAACATCCTAAGGAGCACTGTGCAAGCGATAATATTGAAATGGAAGGAGTATCAGACCACTGCAAATCTACCAAGACCTGGCCGTCCCTCAAACTTTCAGCTCATACAAGGAGAAGACTGATCAGAGATGCAGCCAAGAGGCCCATGATCACTCTGGATGAACTGCAGAGATCTACAGCTGAGGTGGGAGACTCTGTCCATAGGACAACAACCAGTCGTATATTGCACAAATCTGGCCTTAATGGAAGTGGCAAGAAGAAAGCCATTTCTTAAAGATATCCATAAAAAGTGTTGTTTAAAGTTTGCCACAAGCCACCTGGGAGACACACCAAACATGTGGAAGAATGTGCTCTGGTCAGATGAAACCAAAATTAAACTTTTTGGCAACAATGCAAAACGTTATGTTTGGCGTAAAAGCAACACAGAGCATCACCCTGAACACCCCATCCCCACTGTCAAACATGGTGGTGGCGGCATCATGGTTTGGGCCTGCTTTTCTTCAGCAGGGACAGGGAAGATGGTTAAAATTGATGGGAAGATGGATGGAGCCAAATACAGGACCATTCTGGAAGAAAACCTGATGGAGTCTGCAAAAGACCTGAGACTAGGACGGAGATTTGTCTTCCAACAAGACAATGATCCAAAACATAAAGCAAAATCTACAATGGAATGGTTCAAAAATAAACATATCCAGGTGTTAGAATGGCCAAGTCAAAGTCCAGACCTGAATCCAATCGAGAATCTGTGGAAAGAACTGAAAACTGCTGTTCACAAATGCTCCATCCAACCTCACTGAGCTCGAGCTGTTTTGCAAGGAGGAAGGGGAAAAAATGTCAGTCTCTCGATGTGCAAAACTAATAGAGACATACCCCAAGTGACTTACAGCTGTAATCGCAGCAAAAGGTGGCGCTACAAAGTATTAACTTAAGGGGGCTGAATAATTTTGCACGCCCAATTTTTCAGTTTTTGATTTGTTAAAAAAGTTTGAAATATCCAATAAATGTCGTTCCACGTCATGATTGTGTCCCACTTGTTGTTGATTCTTCACAAAAAATACAGTTTTATATCTTTATGTTTGAAGCCTGAAATGTGGCAAAAGTTCGCAAAGTTCAAGGGGGCCGAATACTTCCGCAAGGCACTGTAAGAAGGGCATTTTAAATAATGTTGATTGGATTTGATTTGATGACTGTTCTCCTTTTCAGATTCAGCTACTCTGTTATGGCAGAGGCGGAGACGGTGTTGGTGGGATATGGGTCAAACTTAGCTGAAATGGTTTCGCGCCCCACGTCCGGTGCCAAGTTTTCATACATACAGCTGAGGACTTTGTATCTTAGACTTTGGAGTTTAACAGGTTTGTATGGACATATTTCACTTTGTCTTTCCCAATCAAGCCTAATCAGTAGTAGCAGTGGGGATGTTGGACTAGTTTTCCCCATGTGCAGCCTGCAGGTAGTTTCCCAAGGTTCCGTTCCCCATTGGCAATTATAAATGCTGCACCGCTGAGATGAAAAAGATCTCGGTGGGTAAAAGGCTTCCAGAAAGGCTGTTGATTGCGTATGATTGGCTCAACCGACGGACACAATCCAAAAGGTGCCTTTCCGATCTGCACATTAACTCAGTGTAGCTAGAAGGAGCAGTGGGTTTGACAGTGTAATATCCCCAGTGTCTCTGCTCAGAAGAGATAGCGAGCACAAGGACAATATTGGTAGAACATAGAATGAGTGAAATACTAAGACACAAGACCAGCTATTCGATATCATGAGCGTAACCACTCAGTTGAGATGGAACTGTGAGTCATTGGCCTATTTAAAACACAGCATATAAAACCAACCACTATTATGCATTAATAAGACATGTGGACATAAGACATATTCTTATTCCATCCCTTTACTTAGATTTGTGTGTATTAGGTAGTTGTTGTGGAATTGTTAGATTACTTGTTAGATATTACTGCACTGTCAGAACTAGAAGCAAAAGCATTTCGCTACACTTGCATTAACATCTACTAACCATGTGTATGTGACCAATAACATCTACTAACCATGTGTATGTGACCAATCACATCTACTAACCATGTGTATGTGACCAATAACATCTACTAACCATGTGTATGTGACCAATCACATCTACTAACCATGTGTATGTGACCAATCACATCTACTAACCATGTGTATGTGACCAATCACATCTACTAACCATGTGTATGTGACCAATACCATCTACTAACCATGTGTATGTGACCAATAACATCTACTAACCATGTGTATGTGACCAATCACATCTACTAACCATGTGTATGTGACCAATCACATCTACTAACCATGTGTATGTGACCAATCACATCTACTAACCATGTGTATGTGACCAATCACATCTACTAACCATGTGTATGTGACCAATAACATCTACTAACCATGTGTATGTGACCAATAACATCTACTAACCATGTGTATGTGACCAATCACATCTACTAACCATGTGTATGTGACCAATCACATCTACTAACCATGTGTATGTGACCAATAACATCTACTAACCATGTGTATGTGACCAATCACATCTACTAACCATGTGTACAGTTGAAGTGGGAAGTTTACATAGGTTGGAGCCATTAACTTGTTCTTCAACCACTCCACACATTTCTTGTTAACAAACTATAGTTTTGGCAAGTCGGTTAGGACATCCACTGTGTGTATGACACAAGTAATTTCTCCAACAATTGTTTACAGACAGATTATTTCACTTATAATTCACTGTATCACAATTCTAGTGGGTCAGAAGTTTACATACACTAAGTTGACTGTGCCTTTAAACAGCTTAGAACATTCCAGAAATTGATGTCATTGCTTTAGAAGCTTTTGATAGGCTAATTGTGTAATGATATTCGTCTGCTGTTTGAAGAGAGTCAGACCGAAATGCAGCGTGTAGGTTACTCATGACATTTAATGAAGAAAATAGCGGTACATGAAATAACTGAAAATACGAAAACAACAAACGAGTGAAACTAATACAGCCTATCTGGTGACTAACACAGAGACAGGTACAATCACCCACGAAATACAACGCGCACTCAGGCTGCCTAAATACGGTTCCCAATCCGAGACAACGAGAATCAGCTGACTCCAATTAGGAATCGCCTCAGGCAGCCAAACCTAACTAGACACACCCCTAATAATACACACTCCCAATTAATACAAACCCCAATACGAAATACAACATATAAACCCATGTCACACCCTGGCCTACCCAAACAATTAACAAAACACAAGATACAATGACCAAGGCGTGACAAATTGACATAATTTGAGTCAATTGGAGGTGTACCTGTGGATGTATTTCTACCTTCAAACTCAGTGCCTCATTGCTTGACATAATGGGAAAATCTAAAGAAATCAGCCCAAAATTGTAGACCAAAAGTCTGGTTCATCCTTGGGTGCAATTTCCAAACGCCTGAAGGTACCACATTCATGTGTACAAACAATAGTATGCAAGTATAAACACCATGGGCCGTCATACGGCTCACGCAGGTGATGCAATCTGTCTCCTAGAGATGAACATACTTTGGTGCTAAAAGTGCATATCAATTCCAGAACAACAGCAAAGGACCTTGCAAGCCGAAGAACACCATCCCAACCGTGAAGCACGGGGTGGCAGCATCATGTTGTGAGGGTGCTATGAAGCAGGAGGGACTGGTGAACTTCACAAAATTGATGGCATCATTAGGTAGGAAAATTATGTGGATATATTGAAGCAACATCTCAAGACATCAGTCAGGAAGTTAAAGCTTGGTGGCAAATGGTTCTTCCAAACATACTTCCAAAGTTGTGGCAAAATGGCTTAAGGACAACAAAGTCAGGGTATTGGAGTGGCCATTACAAAGACCTGACCTCAATCCTATAGAAGATTTGTGGACAAAACTGAAAAAGGGTGTGTGAGCAAGGAGGCCTACAAACCTGACTCAGTAACACCAGCTCTGTCAGGAGGAATGGGCCAAAATTCACCCAACTTATTGTGGGAAGCTTGTGGAAGGCTACCCAAAATGTTTGACCCAAATTAAACAATTTAATGGCAATGCTACCAAATACTAATTGAGTGTATGTAAAACTTCTGACCCACTGGAAATGTAATGAAAGAAATAAAAGCTGAAATAAATAATTCTCTCTACTATTATTCTGACATTTCACATTCTTAAAACAAAGTGGTGATCCTAACTGACCTAAGACGGAATTTTTACTTGGATTAATTGTCAGGAATTGTGAGACTGAGTTTTAATGTATTTGGCTAAGGTGTATGTAAGCTTCCGACTTCAACTGTATGTGACCAATAAAATGTGATTTGATTTGATTTGAGTGAGGTGACAAAACAATCTTTAAACCTTTGAGTGCCTCATCCTGTTTCATGGCTGATGCTGCACACAAAGCTCTATGTAGTTTAGTACCACATGAGAAGATGAGACAGAACTGACAATACATCAGAACTGAATTAGGATCTCAACCATCTCCTTCTCTGCTACATGTCCTCATCCCAGCAGACCCGTGCTTTTGTTCCCCACATGAAAAGGGAATGAGCTGATGGCTGCCATGTGTTTGTTCCCCTGCTATTAGAAGCTTTATGGCCATTCAGAGTTTAGAGAAGTCGCTCAGGGGCTTCAGAGAATAAGGAGGAGAAGGTGTTTAAACTCTCTTGACTGGCGCAGCGGTAGAGGCGTCACTATAGAACCTGGTTCAGCGGTCTAGGCATTGCATCTCAGTGCTAGAGGAGTCACTGCAGACCCTGGTTCAGCGGTCTAAGGCACTGCATCACAATGCTAGAGGAGTCACTGCGGACCCTGGTTCAGCGGTCTAAGGCACTGCATCTCAGTGCTAGAGGAGTCACTGCGGACCCTGGTTCAGCGGTCTAAAGCACTGCATCACAGTGCTAGAGGAGTCACTGCAGACCCTGGTTCAGCGGTCTAAGGCACTGCATCACAGTGCTAGATGAGTCACTGCAGACCCTGGTTCAGCGGTCTAAGGCACTGCATCACAGTGCTAGAGGAGTCACTGCAGACTCTGGTTCGGCAGTCTAAGGCACTGCATCACAGTGCTATAGTCGTCACTACAGACCCTGGTTCAGCGGTCTAAGGCACTGCATCACAGTGCCAGAGGCGTCACTACAGACCCTGGTTCAGCGGTCTAAGGCACTGCATCACAGTGCTAGAGGAGTCACTGCAGACCCTGGTTCAACAGTCTAAGGCACTGCATCACAGTGCTAGAGGAGTCACTACAGACCCTGGTTCAGCAGTCTAAGGCACTGCATCACAGTGCTAGAGGAGTCACTACAGAACCTGGTTCAGCAGTCTAAGGCACTGCATCACAGTGCTAGAGGAGTCACTGTAGACCCTGGTTCAGCAGTCTAAGGCACTGCATCACAGTGCTAGAGGAGTCACTGCAGACCCTGGTTCAGCAGTCTAAGGCACTGCATCACAGTGCTAGAGGAGTCACTACAGACCCTGGTTCAGCGGTCTAAGGCACTGCATCACAGTGCTAGAGGAGTCACTACAGACCCTGGTTCAGCAGTCTAAGGCACTGCATCACAGTGCTAGAGGAGTCACTGTAGACCCTGGTTCAGCAGTCTAAGGCACTGCATCACAGTGCTAGAGGAGTCACTGCAGACCCTGGTTCAGCAGTCTAAGGCACTGCATCACAGTGCTAGAGGAGTCACTACAGACCCTGGTTCAGCAGTCTAAGGCACTGCATCACAGTGCTAGAGGCGTCACTACAGACCCTGGTTCAGCGGTCTAAGGCACTGCATCACAGTGCTAGATGAGTCACTGCAGACCCTGGTTCAGCGGTCTAAGGCACTCCATCACAGTGCTAGAGGAGTCACTGCAGACCCTGGTTCAGCGGTCTAAGGCACTGCATCACAGTGCTAGAGGCGTCACTACAGACCGTGATTGGGAGTCCCATAGGGTGGAGCACACTTGTCCCAGGCTCGTCCGGGTTAGGACGGGGTAGGATGGGGTAAGACGGGGTAGGCCAGGGTAGGACGGGTTAGGACGGGGTAGGACAGGTTAGGATGGGGTAGGACGGGGTAGGCCAGGGTAGGACAGGTTAGGACGGGGTAGGATGGGGTAGGACGGGGTAGGCCGGGGTAGGATGGTTAGGACGGGGTAGGACGGGTTAGGACGGGGTAGGATGGGGTAGGCCGGGGTAGGACGGGGTAGGACGGGGTAGGCCGGGGTAGGACGGGTTAGGATGGGGTAGGACGGGGTAGGCCTGGTTAGGGTGGGGTAGGACGGGGTAGGACGGGGTAGACCGGGGTAGGCCGGGGTAGGCCGGGGTAGATTGGGGTAGGACGGGGTAGGCCGGGGTAGGACGGGTTAGGACGGGGTAGGACGGGGTAGGATGGGGTAGGACGGGTTAGGACGGGGTAGGCCGTTATTGTAAATAAAAATGTCTACTTGATTCTTAATTGACTTGCCTAGTTAAATAAAGGTTAAATGCAATAAAAACCTTCAAACTTACTTACATTTACATTACATTTACATTTAAGTCATTTAGCAGACGCTCTTATCCAGAGCGACTTACTACTTATGGCAGAAGGACACAAAAGGCAAGGTGACATTGAGTAACAAGCAGCACGTTTCAGCAGGATGCTGTGTTGGACCCTTTCCTCAACTCCTGTGAATAACTCAACACAAACACAAACTCTTCCACTGTGTCGGCCATCTTAGAGATTTCTGGATGTAGCCTACCATTCCCCAGTTTGTAAGGCGGAGTTTCAGAAGCTGGAAACTGGCTTACACTCAAGGTCACCACTATTAGAGCTTCTGTAATGGTACATACTAAAGGAAACCTACATGGTCCTGGTACATACTGAAGCAACGCTACATGGTCCTAGTACATACGGAAGCAAACCTACATGGACCTGGTACATACTGAAGCAAAGCTACATGGTCAGAGACTGAAGCAAAGCTACATGGTCCAGAGAATGAAGCAAAGCTATGTGGTCCAGAGACTAAAGCAAAGCTACATGGTCCTGGTACATACTGAAGCAAAGCTATATGGTCCAGAGACTGAAGCAAGGCTATGTGGTCCAGAGACTGAAGCAAAGCTACATGGTCCAGAGACTGAAGCAAAGCTACATGGTCCAGGGACTGAAGCAAAGCTACATGGTCCAGAGACTGAAGCAAAGCTACATGGTCCTGGTACATACTGAAGCAAAGCTACATGGTCCAGAGACTGAAGCAAAGCGACATGGTCCAGAGACTGAAGCAAAGCTACATGGTCCACATACTGAAGCAAAGCTACATGGTCCACATACTGAAGCAAAGCTACATGGTCCACATACTGAAGCAAAGCTACAAGGTCCAGAGACTGAAGCAAAGCTATGTGGTCCAGAGACTGAAGCAAAGCTACAAGGTCCAGAGACTGAAGCAAAGCTACATGGTCCAGAGACTGAAGCAAAGCTACATGGTCCACATACTGAAGCAAAGCTACATGGTCCTGGTACATACTGAAGCAAAGCTACATGGTCCTGGTACATAATGAAGCAAAGCTACAAGGTCCAGAGACTGAAGCAAAGCTATGTGGTCCAGAGACTGAAGGAAATCTACATGGTCAACAGACTGAAGCAAAGCTACATGGTCAACAGACTGAAGCAAATCTATGTGGTCCAGAGACTGAAGCAAAGCTACAAGGTCCAGAGACTGAAGGAAATCTACATGGTCAACAGACTGAAGCAAAGCTATGTGGTCCAGAGACTGAAGGAAATCTACAAGGTCCAGAGACTGAAGCAAAGCTACATGGTCCACATACTGAAGCAAAGCTACATGGTCCTGGTACATACTGAAGCAAAGCTACATGGTCCTGGTACATACTGAAGCAAAGCTACAAGGTCCAGAGACTGAAGCAAAGCTATGTGGTCCAGAGACTGAAGCAAAGCTACAAGGTCCAGAGACTGAAGCAAAGCTACGTGGTCCAGAGACTGAAGCAAAGCTACATGGTCCTGGTACATACTGAAGCAAAGCTATGTGGTCCAGAGACTGAAGCAAAGCTACATGGTCCAGAGACTGAAGCAAAGCTACATGGTCCTGGTACATACTGAAGCAAAGCTACATGGTCCTGGTACATACTGAAGCAAAGCTACAAGGTCCAGAGACTGAAGCAAAGCTATGTGGTCCAGAGACTGAAGCAAAGCTACATGGTCCTGGTACATACTGAAGCAAAGCTACATGGTCCTGGTACATACAGAAGCAAAGCTACAAGGTCCAGAGACTGAAGCAAAGCTATGTGGTCAACAGACTGAAGCAAAGCTACATGGTCCAGAGACTGAAGCAAAGCTACATGGTCCACAGACTGAAACAAAGCTACATGGTCCAGAGACTGAAGCAAAGCTACATGGTCAACAGACTGAAGTAAAGCTACATGGTCAACAGACTGAAGCAAAGCTACATGGTCCAGAGACTGAAGCAAAGCTACGTGGTCCTGGTACATACTGAAGCAAAGCTACATGGTCCTGGTACATACTGAAGCAAAGCTACAAGGTCCAGAGACTGAAGCAAAGCTATGTGGTCAACAGACTGAAGCAAAGCTACATGGTCCAGAGACTGAAGCAAAGCTACATGGTCCACAGACTGAAACAAAGCTACATGGTCCAGAGACTGAAGCAAAGCTACATGGTCCACAGACTGAAGCAAAGCTACATGGTCAACAGACTGAAGTAAAGCTACATGGTCAACAGACTGAAGCAAAGCTCAGTGTTCCACAGACTGAAGCAAAGCTACATGGTCCAGAGACTGAAGCAAAGCTACGTGGTCAACAGACTGAAGCAAAGCTAGATGGTCAACAGACTGCATTCGGAGTCATATTTAGTGTTCTAATATTATGCATTACACATTAACAAGTAGGCCACCGAAGAGCTCTTTCCTAATGAAGTGTCTTGTCTAATTTGAAGATATAAATATTAATGTGAATAGACCCGTTCAAATGAATCTACATTTAATTAGGGGAAGATATTCCATAAACCAATACCTTCTTCACTTCTCTCTCTCTCCCTCTCCCTCTCTTTCCTTCTCTCCCAGCTCTCCCTCGCTCTGTGTTGACAGGAAGTTTAACTCAGGCTGAGCTGATGGATGGTCTCTATTTAGGCTGTGAGGAGGTCAAACCCACAGAGGAAGCAATCAGCCAGGACTCAGACCAGGAGGAACCTCCACAGCTGCACGGGAAGTAATAAACTGACCAGGGTGGCGTCCCTGTTGGGAGAATCAGTTTATGCAGGGTCAAAGGGTATGGCCAGATTGGCCGACCAATGACCCCATGGTGAACTTTATGAGTAGGAACCTTGAAGCCGAGGAGCTGGGGAGTTGATTTTTGGAGGAGGCTGAGCTTACTGGCAGTTAGCTAGAAAACCTCATCAGGGAGTGAATAGTCTGAAACCTGCCCATGGTAGATATCTAGCTGTGCTGTTCGAGAAACCTATAAGCAGATATTTTTGTGTTTCTTTAAGCCTGGCTCTAAGACTCTGAACTAAATAAATAGGAGAATGATTTGAATCTGGCTTCCCTCTCAATTCCACTTCAAACTTTAGTCTTTGTCACCATGAGCCCCTATACCCATGAGAGTTGTATATGTATGAATTATTTACAGCTTCATGGTAGAGCGCTGCTGCTCCGTGCACAGAGTGAAAGTCAATTTCATTTTCTTCTTTTCATTTCCTCGCATCCCTCTAGCATTTTCTAAAGTGGAAGACAGATTCTCAATTTCATTTGGATTCTCTAACTTCCGTACCTTCAGAAAAGAGCAGAGAACTGTGCCAGAACTGAGTCATGAAGATCACCGTTTTATATTTCCTATTTCCTCCACCATGTCTATCGGCATCTGAAGTTCAAGTTATTATGCAGCTCTTTAGTTGGGTTAAGTCATGAACTTAAAGATGGAATCCACAAAAGGGGGGAAACACAGAAACTGTCCGCCTCACGACCGTTGCTTTTGTTTTCGTTGCCGAGCTGAGGAACGTCATGCAACATGGCCCAAAAACATTACAGTACATATTGTGCTCTTCAATCATGCAATGATGCCCGAGGGAAACTAATGTAACTCTTCAGTTGGAAAGTTCATCTGTAGATCCGCTACAGAATATCTACAGACTATCAGTAACATTTCAACTAACTATCTGGTACACCTAACCCTAGCTCGAACCCTAACCTTAACCCTTATCCTAACCCTAAACGTAACCCTTAAACTAACCCTAAACCGAATCCTAACCTTAACCCTTACCCTAACCCTTATTTCTAAACCAAACCCCAACCTTATCCAAGTGTGACCAAAAAACTGTGTTTGTTGCTTGCTGTTGTTTGCAGTTGCTTGCAGTTGTTGTTGTAATATCACACATGGATGTGGCTGTTTCACTGTTAAAGGTACAATGCAGCCATTTTTATCTCAATATCAAATCATTTCTGGGTAAGATTTAAGTAACTTACCGGGATTGTATTCAATTAAAATGGTCAAAAAGAAGGAAATAAATGTTTCTCAGCAAAGAGTGTTTCTTGCAGGTGTGATGTTCGGATGTACCGATCCTGTGCAGGTGTTGTTACACATGGTCTGCCACTGCGAGGACAATCAGCTGTCCGTCCTGTCTCCCTGTAGCGCTGTCTTAGAAGTCTCACAGTCCGGACATTGAAATGTATTGCCCTGGCCACATCTGCAGTCCACATGCCTCCTTGCAGCATGCCTAAGGCACGTTCACGCAAATGAGCAGGGACCCTGGGCATCTCTCTTTTGGTGTTTTTCAGTCAGTAGAAAGGCCTCTTTAGTGTCCTAAGTTTTCATAACTGTGACATTAATTGCCTACCGTCTGTAAGCTGTTAGTGTCTTAACGACCATTCCACAGGTACGTGTTCACTAATTGCTTGTGGTTCATTGAACGAGCATGGGAAACCTTGTTTAAACCCTTTGTAATTAAGTTCTTTGTGTTTTTACCAATTATATTTGAAAGACAGGGAACTGAAAAGGGGCTGTTTCTTTCTTTGCTGAGGTTAGTATAGTATTGTATGGAATAGTTTGGTATAGTATGGTATGGTATGTTATGGTATGGTATGGTATGGTATGGTATGGTATAGTGTAGCATAGTATGATATAGTATGGTATGGTATGATATAGTATAGTATGGTATGGTATGGTATGGTATGGTATGGTATGGTATTGTATAGTATAGTGTAGCATAGTATGATATAGTATGGTATGGTATGGTATGGTATATGGTATTGTATAGTATAGTGTATATAGTATGTATATAGTATGGTATGGTATGGTATGGTATGGTATGGTATGTATAGTATAGTATGGTATGGTATGATATAGTATGGTATGGTATGGTATGGTATGGTATGGTATGGTATGGTATGTATAGTATAGTATGATATAGTATGGTATGGTATGGTATGGTATGGTATGGTATGGTATGGTATGGTATGGTATGGTATTGTATAGTATAGTGTAGCATAGTATGATATAGTATGGTATGGTATGGTATGGTATGGTATGGTATGGTATGGTATGGTATGGTATGGTATGGTATAGTGTATAGTATGATATGGTATGGTATGGTATGGTATGGTATGGTATGGTATGGTATGGTATATGGATATGGTATGGTATGGTATGGTATGGTATGTATGGTATGGTATGGTATGGTATGGTATGGTATGGGATATGATATAGTATGGTATGGTATGGTATGGTATGGTATGGTATGGTATGGTATGGTATGGTATGGTATGGTATGGTATGGTATGGTATAGTATGGTATGGTATGGTATGGTATAGTATAGGATATAGTATGGTATAATATGGTATGGTATGGTATGATATAGTATGTATATATGGTATATGGTATGGTATGGTATGGTATGGTATAGGATATAGTATGGTATAGTATGGTATGGTATGGTATGGTATGGTATGGTATGGTATGGTATGGTATGGTATAGTATGGTATGGTATGGTATAGTATGATATAGTATGGTATAATATAGTATGGTATGGTATGGTATGATAGGATATAGTATGGTATAATATGGTATGGTATGGTATGGTATAGTATGATATAGTATGGTATAATATAGTATGGTATGGTATGGTATGATAGGATATAGTATGGTATGGTATGATAGGATATAGTATGGTATAATATGGTATGGTATGGTATGGTATGGTATGGTATGGTATGGTATGGTATGGTATGGTATGGTATAGTATGGTATGGTATAGTATGATATAGTATGGTATAATATGGTATAGTATGGTATGGTATGATAGGATATAGTATGGTATTGTATAGTTTGGTATAGTGTGGTATGATATAATATGAGACATACTGTATTGTAGTGTGGTATAGTATAGTATTTTATACTGGTCTAAGAAATACTGGTCTAAGAGATACTGGGCTAAGAGAAACTGGGCTAAGAGATACTGGGCTAAGAGAAACTGGGCTAAGAGATACTGGGCTAAGAGAAACTGGGCTGAGAGAAAATTATATAAGAGAAACTGGGCTAAGAGATACTGGGCTAAGAGATACTGGGCTAAGAGAAACTGGGCTGAGAGAAAACGATATAAGAGAAACTGGGCTAAGAGAAACTGGGCTAAGAGAAACTTGGCTAAGAGATACTGGGCTAAGAGATACTGGGCTAAGAGAAACTGGGCTAAGAGATACTGGGCTGAGAGAAACTGGGCTGAGAGAAAACGATATAAGAGAAACTGGGCTAAGAGATACTGGGCTAAGAGATACTGGGCTAAGAGAAACTGGGCTAAGAGATACTGGGCTAAGAGATACTGGGCTAAGAGAAACTGGGCTAAGAGAAACTGGGCTAAGAGATACTGGGCTAAGAGAAACTGGGCTAAGAGAAACTGGGCTAAGAGATACTGGGCTAAGAGAAACTGGTCTAAGAGATACTGGGCTAAAAGAAACTGGGCTGAGAGAAAATGATATAAGAGAAACTGGGATAAGAGAAACTGGTCTAAGAGATACTGGGCTAAGAGAAACTGGGCTGAGAGAAAACGATATAAGAGAAACTGGGCTAAGAGAAACTGGGCTGAGAGAAAACGATATAAGAGAAACTGGGCTAAGAGATACTGGTCTAAGATAATGGATAATGGATTTTATTCAGTATTTATATCTCTGGAAACGCATGTCATTGAGATGCAGTTTTGATCACTTTTCTGTAAATATTTGATAAGTTGCAAATACTTAGGTCTCTGTTGTGTTGCCATGTGACACTGCATGTTTATCATGCATCATGCACAGGGTGACAGACACATAAAACATTCCCCAAGTCACATCTGCTGTGGGTTTGTATTCACTACCATGGTACTGTGTGTTGTATCTCATTAATTCAGCCAATTCTTATCTTTTGATTAGGTTTGGATTAAATTGATTACAACATTAATTAGAAACATTGTTTTTTTTTATGTGTTTTATCCTAGAATTCTGGGAATCTTACTTCTAACAGATCATATGAATATGATCACAAAGTTTTTGAAAAGGTTCTCAATGAGTCCTTTCAAACAAAATGGCTGACAAAATGAGAAAGACAACATGGGGAGAGATGCCCAGGGCATCACTTGTTTACAGAATCATCTCTGCATTCTGCTAATGGAACATCCAGATGAAAGGAAGTCAATCTGCAGCCTAGAGACACGTATTTGTTATGTTCTCATCTCAATATGAAAGTTGAGAGCATAAAAGCCAATGGCTAATTAGTTTGTGGACATATCTTCCATAAAACATATTCCAGTTGACAAAAGTGTGTGATCTCCAGAAAAGGCTCTCTGCAATGTTCTGTTACTCAGATATTTGATGTCAAAACTCATTACAATTGGGATGAAGTACATTTTTATATGGATATTACCAGTTACACCACATCAAACACCTTCGGCCACAACATTCTCTTCAGTTTTTTTTGTTGCAAGACTTTACTATGGAACACATAACTATACAAACAGCTTCACCCCAGACTCTTTATGTATAGGGGTTTACTATGGAACACATAACCATACAAACAGCTTCACCCCAGACTCTTTATGTATAGGGGTTTACTATGGAACACATAACCATACAAACAGCTTCACCCCAGACTCTTTATGTATAGGGGTTTACTATGGAACACATAACCATACAAACAGCTTCACCCCAGACTCTTTATGTATAGGGGTTTACTATGGAACACATAACCATACAAACAGATCACTTTTCTGTAAATATTTGATAAGTTGCAAATACTTCACCCCAGACTCTTTATGTATAGGGGTTTACTATGGAACACATAACTATACAAACAGCTTCACCCCAGACTCTTTATGTATAGGGGTTTACTATGGAACACATAACCATACAAACAGCTTCACCCCAGACTCTTTATGTATAGGGGTTTACTATGGAACACATAACCATACAAACAGCTTCACCCCAGACTCTTTATGTATAGGGGTTTACTATGGAACACATAACCATACAAACAGCTTCACCCCAGACTCTTTATGTATAGGGGTTTACTATGGAACACATAACCAGACTCAAACAGCTTCACCCCAGACTCTTTATGTATAGGGGTTTACTATGGAACACATAACCATACAAACAGCTTCACCCCAGACTCTTTATGTATAGGGGTTTACTATGGAACACATAACCATACAAACAGCTTCACCCCAGACTCTTTATGTATAGGGGTTTACTATTACAAACAGCTTCACCCCAGACTCTTTATGTATAGGGGTTTACTATGGAACACATAACCATACAAACAGCTTCACCCCAGACTCTTTATGTATAGGGGTTTACTATGGAACACATAACTCATACAAACAGCTTCACCCCAGACTCTTTATGTATAGGGGTTTACTATGGAACACATAACCATACAAACAGCTTCACCCCAGACTCTTTATGTATAGGGGTTTACTATGGAACACATAACCATACAAACAGCTTCACCCCAGACTCTTTATGTATAGGGGTTTACTATGGAACACATAACCATACAAACAGCTTCACCCCAGACTCTTTATGTATAGGGGTTTACTATGGAACACATAACCATACAAACAGCTTCACCCCAGACTCTTTATGTATAGGGGTTTACTATGGAACACATAACCATACAAACAGCTTCACCCCAGACTCTTTATGTATAGGGGTTTACTATGGAACACATAACCATACAAACAGCTTCACCCCAGACTCTTTATGTATAGGGGTTTACTATGGAACACATAACCATACAAACAGCTTCACCCCAGACTCTTTATGTATAGGGGTTTACTATGGAACACATAACCATACAAACAGCTTCACCCCAGACTCTTTATGTATAGGGGTTTACTAGATCAGACACATACTCTCAGAAAATATATACTGAATTGTACTAAAAAGGGGTACAGGCGCTTGTCAGAGTATGTCCATTTTACCATTATAGTTGTCGTTCATGTACCCAAGAATATGAAGGTAAGTGAACTAAATTACTATCACCTTGTAGCACTCACTTCTGTCATGATGAAGTGCTTTGAGAGGCTAGTTATTAAGGGCCACATCACCTCCACCTTATCCGACACCCTAGACACAATAGAATGTGCATATCGCCCCAACAGATCCACGGACGACGCGATCACCATCACGCTACACACTGCCCTTTCCCACCTGGACAAGATAAATACATATGAACAAATGCTGTTCATCGAGTACAGCTCAGCCTTCTACACCATAGTGCTCTCCAAGCTATTCACTAACCTCAGGGCCCTGGGTCTGAACTCCGCCCTGTGCAACTGTGTCCTGGACTTCTTGACTGGCCGACCCCAAGTGGTGAAGGTAGGCAACAACACCTCCGTCACGCTGATCCTCAACAAGGGGGCCCGACATGGGTGTGTGCTCAGACACCTTTCTGTACTCCCTGTTCACCCATGACTGTATGGCCACACTGATCCTCAACAGGGGGGCCCGACATGGGTGTGTGCTCAGCCCCCTTTCTGTATTCCCTGTTCACCCATGACTGTATGGCCACGCTGATCCTCAACAGGGGGGCCCGACATGGGTGTGTGCTCAGCCCCCTCCTGTACTCCCTGTTCACCCGTGACTGTATGGCCACGCTGATCCTCAACAGGGGGGCCCGACATGGGTGTGTGCTCAGCCCCCTCCTGTACTCCCTGTTCACCCATGACTGCATGGCCACACTGATCCTCAACAGGGGGGCCCGACATGGGTGTGTGCTCAGCCCCCTCCTGTACTCCCTGTTCACCCATGACTGCATGGCCACGCTGATCCTCAACAGGGGGGCCCGACATGGGTGTGTGCTCAGCCCCCTCTTGTACTCCCTGTTCACCCATGACTGCATGGCCACACTGATCCTCAACAGGGGGGCCCGACATGGGTGTGTGCTCAGCCCCCTCTTGTACTCCCTGTTCACCCATGACTGCATGGCCACGTACATCTCCAACTCAATTATTACGTTTGTTGACGGCACAACAGTGCCATTTCTGGATTACCAATAACAATGAGAGCCGACAGGGAGGATGTGAGAGACCTAGCGGAGTGGTGCCAGGAAAGTAACCTCTCCCTCAACGTCAACAAAATGAAGGAGCCGATCATGGACTACAGGAGATAGCAGAGAGAGCACACCCCCATCCACATGGACTGAGCCGCAGTGGAGAGAGTCAAAAGTGTGAAATGATTCTGCGTATACGTCAATGATAACCTGAAAGCTTGGTGAGGAAGGCAACAGGGCCAAACCTCAGAAATTCAGCTTGGCACTTAAGACCTCTAGAACTTCTACAGATGAATCACTGAGAGCATCCTGTCGGGCTTTATCGCCGCCTGGATCTGTAATTTCAACATCCGTAACCACAGGGCTCTGCAGAAGGTGGTGTAGTCACCGGGGGCAGACTGCTTTCCCTCCAAGATATGTACAGCACCCGGTGTCACAGGAGGGCCAAGAAGATCATCAAGGATTTCAGCCACCCGGGCCAAGGCCTGGTTTAGTGGTTGAACATAAAAGTCTGTATAAACATCAAGAAATCAGCTCCGAGTAATTTTAATTTGAGAAATCTGTTCCCAGGTTAAGCAACGCCTCACGGCACAACGCCTCTCCCCTATTTGACCACGATAGTTTGTGTGTATTTACTGATATGTAGGCGACGTGTGCCTTTAAAAAAAGTTTAAATAGTTCTGTCCTTGAGCTGTTCTTGTCTATTAATGTTCTGTATTGTCATGTTTCATGTTTTGTGTTGGACCCCAGGAAGAGTAGCTTCTGCTTTTATAGCAGCTAATGGGGATCCTAATAAAACACCACAGATGTGAAATACCAAGTATCACTATGAATAATATAGAGACACGTCATCATGTACAAATGTAAACAATGATTCTGTCTAAGTCAAGTAATGTATCTGTTTGATCTTTCTGCCGTCTATGTGTTCCAGCCCCTGACCATCCACCAAACTTAGGCCCGTAGCTGAATCTAGTTGATTACCTCAACCATTACGTCAAGTGGCCCATTCCTCTTGACAAGGTCGCTCAGTATTGTGCTGAGGTTGCTACAATAACAAAAAGATGTACCATCATACTAGATTATCCGCACATGTACCAGAAACGTTATCGAACAGTACGATGTGAGATTGTATGTGTACCTCTGAAGGTACATTATGTGTGTTTTGTTTTGTACCCCGGGATCAATACTGTACCCTAACCGTTCCCTTTTCTTCTGAGAGTGCACAGCTCACTGGGAGATGGGACATAGTAATGCATCTGGTTTTCAAAAGTGTTAGAGATGCTGTAACATACCATGGGGACAATAGTGAGGTGCTGGAAAATGGACCACTTTAGTTTTGGATGAGAACATTCTGGTTACAAGTAACTGAGAAATAGTGCTTTAAAAACCCACATGATATATTGCAAATTGAAAAAAAAAACATTTGTGTAACTACAACCATTGTAACTACAACCATTGGAGAGACTGTGGTAATAGTTTTTGTTCAGTATTCCTGTGAGTACTGTATACAGCCCCTCCTTTAAACAGATAATAATGGTTTCTCTTTTCCAATGGAAGGACATATCATGCTGGAGGCATAAGAGAGCACAAACTGTTGTCATGATATGATATTAAAAAAAAAAGTATTTTAGGAGTCGGAGAAAAGTGTCCCGCTGAAAGGGTATAATTACCTATTGAATGTGAGTGGAATGCAGCCCTAACTTGTGCTATCACCACAGGACAAACGGGCCATCCAGAATAACACATGGAAGGAGAAGCAGGATACAGAGGCACACGGTTAAACATTTACTGGAGATATTATTCTTCGAGCTCCAGTGTTACGCCTCAAGCATCAGTAATGCACTCAGTTCATGTGCTCCTCTGAGGAGAAATGTGTGAGAGAGAGTGTACTGCACCCGTAGGCTGCTGCTTGCACGCAGCATAGTAATGTGAGTGGAACCTATTCACCCATCAATGCTACACTCTACAAAATGCTGGGTTAAAAACAAGCCCACTTGGGTTATTTCACTAACCATGTCACACCCCGATCTGTTTCACCTGTCTTTGTGCTTGTCTCCACTCCCCTTCAGGTGTCGACTATCTTCCCCCATTATCCCCTGTGTATTTATACCTGTGTTCTCTGTTTGTCTGTTGCCAGTTCGTTTTGCTCCGTGAAATCTACCAGCGTTTGTTCCCATGCTCCTGTTTGTTCTTGCTCCTGTTTTCTAGTCCTTCCCAGTTTTGACCGTTCTGCCTGACCCTGAGCCTGTCGTTCTATACCTTTCCCCACCTTACTGGGTTACAGACTCCTGCCTGCCCTGACCCTGAGCCTGTCGTTCTATACCTTTCCCCACCTTACTGGGTTACAGACCCCTGCCTGCCCTGACCCTGAGCCTGTCGTTCTATACCTTTCCCCACCTTACTGGGTTACAGACCCCTGCCTGCCCTGACCCTGAGCCTGTCATTCTATACCTTTCCCCACCTTACTGGGTTACAGACTCCTGCCTGCCCTGACCCTGAGCCTGTCGTTCTATACCTTTCCCCACCTTACTGGGTTACAGACTCCTGCCTGCCCTGACCCTGAGCCTGTCGTTCTATACCTTTCCCCACCTTACTGGGTTACAGACTCCTGCCTGCCCTGACCCTGAGCCTGTCATTCTATACCTTTCCCCACCTTACTGGGTTACTGACCCCTGCCTGCCCTGACCCTGAGCCTGTCGTTCTATACCTTTCCCCACCTTACTGGGTTACAGACTCCTGCCTGCCCTGACCCTGAGCCTGTCGTTCTATACCTTTCCCCACCTTACTGGGTTACTGACCCCTGCCTGCCCTGACCCTGAGCCTGTCGTTCTATACCTTTCCCCACCTTACTGGGTTACTGACCCCTGCCTGCCCTGACCCTGAGCCTGTCATTCTATACCTTTCCCCACCTTACTGGGTTACAGACTCCTGCCTGCCCTGACCCTGAGCCTGTCGTTCTATACCTTTCCCCACCTTACTGGGTTACTGACCCCTGCCTGCCCTGACCCTGAGCCTGTCGTTCTATACCTTTCCCCACCTTACTGGGTTACAGACTCCTGCCTGCCCTGACCCTGAGCCTGTCATTCTATACCTTTCCCCACCTTACTGGGTTACTGACCCCTGCCTGCCCTGACCCTGAGCCTGTCGTTCTATACCTTTCCCCACCTTACTGGGTTACAGACTCCTGCCTGCCCTGACCCTGAGCCTGTCGTTCTATACCTTTCCCCACCTTACTGGGTTACTGACCCCTGCCTGCCCTGACCCTGAGCCTGTCGTTCTATACCTTTCCCCACCTTACTGGGTTACTGACCCCTGCCTGCCCTGACCCTGAGCCTGTCGTTCTATACCTTTCCCCACCTTACTGGGTTACAGACTCCTGCCTGCCCTGACCCTGAGCCTGTCGTTCTATACCTTTCCCCACCTTACTGGGTTACAGACCCCTGCCTGCCCTGACCCTGAGCCTGTCGTTCTATACCTTTCCCCACCTTACTGGGTTACAGACCCCTGCCTGCCCTGGCCCTGAGCCTGTCGTTCTATACCTTTCCCCACCTTACTGGGTTACAGACCCCTGCCTGCCCCGACCCTGAGACTGCCTGAAGTTCTGGACCTATTGCACACTCTCTGGGTTACTGACCCCTGCCTGCCCCGACCCTGAGACTGCCTGAATTTCTGGACCTATTGCACACTCTCTGGGTTACTGACCCCTGCCTGCCCTGACCCTGAGACTGCCTGAATTTCTGGACCTATTGCACACTCTCTGGGTTACTGACCCCTGCCTGCCCTGACCCTGAGACTGCCTGAAGTTCTGGACCTATTGCACACTCTCTGGGTTACTGACCCCTGCCTGCCCTGACCCTGAGACTGCCTGAAGTTCTGGACCTATTGCACACTCTCTGGGTTACTGACCCCTGCCTGCCCTGACCCTGAGACTGCCTGAAGTTCTGGACCTTTTGCAAGGTCTCTGCGTTACTGACCCCTGCCTGCCTTTGAAATAAACTTTTGTTTCATCGACACTGTCTAAATCTGGGTGATACCTGAAACCTGATAAACCCAGGGATGGGTCTCTATAGGACAGAACACACGCTGAGTTATGTGAATCAATTCAACGGATTGAGTAACTGGCATGTACCTTGTCAGCTCGGGGTTACTTTCGGTTACTAGTCCAATGCTCTAATGCTCTAACCAATGCTAACCAATGCTCTAATGCTCTAACCAATGATAACCAATGCTCTAACCACTAGGCTACCCTGCCACCCCTATATAGGCTGAAATACCATCATTGATAATGTATGCGTGATAAAGTATGGTTCATTTAAATTTGCTTTGTTAAACCAACCCTTTGGAATGACTTCGGTAGCAACAGAGAATATATTTAGTTTTTTTAAGTGGAGATCTCTCAACAATCATTTTCACAATAGCACACAGGGCCAGGTTTGGTTAAAACCCTGGATAGGAGACCGAAGTGAAGCTATACATATTTTTATACAAGGTTTGTCTATGTTGAAATTTGGTTACCATGATGACACAATCCTGCGGCTAAAGTTTCATCCTCAAACTGTTAATTACTTTTTTCAAATCCAACATATTTTCCACATAGATACCACTTCACAATTTTGACAAATTGCGTTGAAATAACGTTGACTCAACCAGTTTGTGCCCAGTGGGCTGCTCTCTGCCAGGACTCAGTAATAGAGAGGAAGTGAGCAGAAATCAGTGCAGAAGTTATTCATGGCATTACATAAGACCTGCTGTCAATCAAGTGTAGAGGTGCATGGAGGCAAAGACTGAGCCCAATTACAGGAAGCAACCTGACAGCACAGAGAAATAACCATAGAAACAGTTGAGAAGGGGACACATTTCTTTGCTCTCCATCACGGTAAAGCTACACTCAAAGTTGTACGGCTAGTTAGTAAACAGCGACCTTTCTACTCTGAAACATGCTCAAATCAATCCCCCCCAGTAAGTGGCTTCATCTGATGGTCACACTGAGTGAGTGAAACTGATTGTTATTCAGCTAAACGTAACACAAAATGTGCCCCTGCAACCTGCTCTGGGTATTTCAGATGATGCAGAGAGAAACTGAAGAGGATTATAACAACAGGGGAATGGAAGAGTGAGTTAACTACACTTACCACCTTCATGTGATACAACTCATAACATCAGAGGAATGGAAGAGTGAGTTAACTACACTTACCACCTTCATGTGATACAACTCATAACAACAACAGGGGAATGGAAGAGTGCGTTAACTACACTTACCACCTTCATGTGATACAACTCAGAACAACAACAAGGGAATGGAAGAGTGAGTTAACTACACTTACCACCTTCATGTGATACAACTCATAACAACAACAGGGGAATGGAAGAGTGAGTTAACTACACTTACCACCTTCATGTGATACAACTCATAACAACAGGGGAATGGAATAGTGAGTTAACTACACTTACCACCTTCATGTGATACAACTCATAACAACAACAGGGGAATGGAAGAGTGAGTTAACTACACTTACCACCTTCATGTGATACAACTCATAACAACAACAAGGGAATGGAAGAGTGAGTTAACTACACTTACCACCTTCATGTGATACAACTCATAACAACAGGGGAATGGAAGAGTGAGTTAACTACACTTACCACCTTCCTGTGATACAACTCATAACAACAGAGGAATGGAAGAGTGAGTTAACTACACTTACCACCTCCATGTGATACAACTCATAACAACAACAAGGGAATGGAAGAGTGAGTTAACTACACTTAACACCTCCATGTGATACAACTCATAACAACAGGGGAATGGAAGAGTGAGTTAACTACACTTACCACCTTCATGTGATACAACTCATAACAACAACAGAGGAATGGAAGAGTGAGTTAACTACACTTACCACCTTCATGTGATACAACTCATAACAACAACAGAGGAATGGAAGAGTGAGTTAACTACACTTACCACCTTCATGTGATACAACTCATAACAACAACAGAGGAATGGAAGAGTGAGTTAACTACACTTACCACCTCCATGTGATACAACTCAGAACAACAACAAGGGAATGGAAGAGTGAGTTAACTACACTTACCACCTTCATGTGATACAACTCAGAACAACAACAAGGGAATGGAAGAGTGAGTTAACTACACTTACCACCTTCATGTGATACAACTCATAACAACAACAAGGGAATGGAAGAGTGAGTTAACTACACTTACCACCTTCATGTGATACAACTCAGAACAACAACAAGGGAATGGAAGAGTGAGTTAACTACACTTACCACCTCCATGTGATACAACTCATAACAACAACAAGGGAATGGAAGAGTGAGTTAACTACACTTACCACCTCCATGTGATACAACTCATAACAACAGGGGAATGGAAGAGTGAGTTAACTACACTTACCACCTTCATGTGATACAACTCATAACAACAACAAGGGAATGGAAGAGTGAGTTAACTACACTTACCACCTCCATGTGATACAACTCATAACAACAACAAGGGAATGGAAGAGTGAGTTAACTACACTTACCACCTCCATGTGATACAACTCATAACAACAGGGGAATGGAAGAGTGAGTTAACTACACTTACCACCTTCATGTGATACAACTCATAACAACAACAAGGGAATGGAAGAGTGAGTTAACTACACTTACCACCTCCATGTGATACAACTCATAACAACAACAAGGGAATGGAAGAGTGAGTTAACTACACTTACCACCTTCATGTGATACAACTCATAACAACAGGGGAATGGAAGAGTGAGTTAACTACACTTACCACCTTTATGTGATACAACTCATAACAACAGGGGAATGGAAGAGTGAGTTAACTACACTTACCACCTTCATGTGATACAACTCATAACAACAGGGGAATGGAAGAGTGAGTTAACTACACTTAACACCTTCCTGTGATACAACTCATAACAACAACAAGGGAATGGAAGAGTGAGTTAACTACACTTACCACCTTCATGTGATACAACTCATAACAACAACAAGGGAATGGAAGAGTGAGTTAACTACACTTACCACCTCCATGTGATACAACTCATAACAACAACAAGGGAATGGAAGAGTGAGTTAACTACACTTACCACCTTCATGTGATACAACTCATAACAACAACAAGGGAATGGAAGAGTGAGTTAACTACACTTACCACCTCCATGTGATACAACTCATAACAACAACAAGGGAATGGAAGAGTGAGTTAACTACACTTACCACCTTCATGTGATACAACTCATAACAACAGGGGAATGGAAGAGTGAGTTAACTACACTTACCACCTTCATGTGATACAACTCATAACAACAGAGGAATGGAAGAGTGAGTTAACTACACTTACCACCTCCATGTGATACAACTCATAACAACAACAGAGGAATGGAAGAGTGAGTTAACTACACTTACCACCTTCATGTGATACAACTCAGAACAACAACAGGGGAATGGAAGAGTGAGTTAACTACACTTACCACCTTCATGTGATACAACTCATAACAACAACAGAGGAATGGAAGAGTGAGTTAACTACACTTACCACCTCCATGTGATACAACTCATAACAACAAGGGAATGGAAGAGTGAGTTAACTACACTTACCACCTCCATGTGATACAACTCATAACAACAGAGGAATGGAAGAGTGAGTTAACTACACTTACCACCTCCATGTGATACAACTCATAACAACAAGGGAATGGAAGAGTGAGTTAACTACACTTACCACCTTCATGTGATACAACTCATAACAACAACAAGGGAATGGAAGAGTGAGTTAACTACACTTACCACCTCCATGTGATACAACTCATAACAACAGAGGAATGGAAGAGTGAGTTAACTACACTTACCACCTTCATGTGATACAACTCATGGTCCACTGCCTTGGTATCCATCTACTGGGCCAAGCTGAGAGAGATACATAAACCCATTTTATTTGAACCAAAAGCAAAGTTGACAGTTGTAATCATTGGAGCAATAGTTTGTATGTTAACTTTAGAGCTGATGTGTGCTCAGCATTCCGGCACAAAATGGTTTCCGTGCATCACCCAAGTGGGTGCTACACATTGGTGGTTGGAAGAAGTGAGTTTCTCCCCTGACTATGTAAAGCGATTTGAACACCTACAGTAGGTGATGGAAAAGCACTATATAAATGCTTTTATATCTAACCGTTCGACCAGCTGCCCTGACCAGGAAAAACTCCAGACCCCAGTTGTCTTCGTTACAGTACTCATATGCACAAGGGTTCACAGAGCTGCTCTCAGTAAATCAACACAAACGTCTCGTCTCGCTCAATTTGGGGATCGGTCTGTATGTATGTAAATCCTCTTACTCATTGTTGTCATTTAGATGGGACCCATCGATTGGAAAGCTGTGGTTGACGTACTCCCAATTACCGTGATTGAGAGAGGAATCACCCAGGCTTGAGGGTTGATTACACTAGAGTTGTTTTAAAGGGAAGCTCACTATATCCACATCACTAATCAATGCCAGTGGCTTCTTCAACATGCTCTCACAATCAATATGACCGGAGCTCAGCCTCCAAACGTAAGTGATGAAACCAGCGAACAACAATCCTATTGGAGGCAGTCAGCTTAGCAAAGGTTCTCCGTGTACTGTGGTCAGCAAAGTAACATTGGGACAATGTAAGGACAGTAGGCATCATCAGCTGACACTGACTTCTATGTACTTGTACTACAGATCCTACAGTAGGTCAGTTAGAAGACAAGAGATCCTAGGTCAGTTAGAAGACAGCAGATCCTAGGTGAGTTAGAAGACAACAGATCCTAGGTCAGTTAGAAGACAGCAGATCCTAGGTCAGTTAGAAGACAACAGATCCTAGGTCAGTTAGAAGACAGCAGATCCTAGGTCAGTTAGAAGACAACAGATCCTAGGTCAGTTAGAAGACAGCAGATCCTAGGTGAGTTAGAAGACAACAGATCCTAGGTCAGTTAGAAGACAGCAGATCCTAGGTCAGTTAGAAGACAATAAAGGACTAATAGGCTTAAAGATTTGAAGGGTGCAACAATGTCAAAGGGTAATAAATCACCAAATACAAATCAAATATCCCCTTAAAACATAAGCTTAGTAAAAAACATTCAACATTAAAAATGCCATTTTTATAATCATCATAGTCAGTGTATTAATCAATACATATCTGACTAAAACATAACATGACCAATGAGAGACGAACAACCAGAAAACCTGGTCAGTAGAGGTAAACACTGTGATAAGAAAGAGATACCTGCTTAGCTAAGCCCAAAAGTTATATTTTTCTCTTGAGATTTTTCAGGCACCTAGTCTGAAAAACATGACCTGAGTACAGGTCCAGATCTGATCACCGGAGCCCAAAATTGAAAAGTGCATCACAGCCCTGTGAACAGGGGAACGGAAAAGCTTATTTTATGGGCGAGCAACAGAGAGCTTCAGGATTTCCCAATGACTGCATACTGAGACAGAGAGAGACAGATAGAGACAGATAGAGACAGGTAGAGACAGATAGAGACAGAGAGAGACAGGGAGAGCTGTAGGACTTCCCAATGACTGCATACTGAGACAGAGAGAGACAGATAGAGACAGATAGAGACAGGTAGAGACAGATAGAGACAGAGAGAGACAGAGAGAGACAGGGAGAGCTGTAGGACTTCCCAATGACTGCACACTGAGACAGAGAGAGACAGAGAGAGACAGGTAGAGCTGTAGGACTTCCCACCGACTGCACACTGAGACAGAGAGAGACAGAGAGAGACAGAGAGAGACAGGTAGAACTGTAGGACTTCCCACCGACTGCACACTGAGACAGACAGAGAGAGACAGAGAGAGACAGAGAGAGACAGAGAGAGAGACAGAGAG
Source organism: Oncorhynchus gorbuscha (assembly GCF_021184085.1). Classification (NCBI taxonomy): domain Eukaryota; kingdom Metazoa; phylum Chordata; class Actinopteri; order Salmoniformes; family Salmonidae; genus Oncorhynchus; species Oncorhynchus gorbuscha. The sequence goes on along the minus strand of NW_025745770.1, from coordinate 204,067 downwards.
AGACAGAGAGAGACAGAGAGAGACAGATATAGACAGGTAGAGCTGTAAGACTTCCCACCGACTGCACACTGAGACAGAGAGAGAGACAGAGAGAGACAGATATAGACAGGTAGAGCTGTAAGACTTTCCACCGACTGCACACTGAGACAGAGAGAGACAGAGAGAGACAGGGAGAGCTGTAGGACTTCCCAATGACTGCATACTGAGACAGAGAGATACAGATAGAGACAGGTAGAGCTGTAGGACTTCCCACCGACTGCACGATGAGACAGAGAGAGACAGAGAGAGACAGGTAGAGCTGTAGGACTTCCCAATGACTGCATACTGAGACAGAGAGAGACAGATAGAGACAGGTAGAGCTGTAGGACTTCCCACCGACTGCACGATGAGACAGAGAGAGACAGGTAGAGCTGTAGGACTTCCCACCGACTGCACACTGAGACAGAGAGAGACAGAGAGAGACAGGTAGAACGGTAGGACTTCCCACCGACTGCACACTGAGACAGACAGAGACAGACAGAGAGAGACAGAGAGAGACAGAGAGAGACAGAGAGAGAGACAGAGAGAGACAGAGAGAGACAGATATAGACAGGTAGAGCTGTAAGACTTCCCACCGACTGCACACTGAGACAGAGAGAGAGACAGAGAGAGACAGAGAATGTATTGTTTATTTCACTTTATATACTCACTTTATATATGATCTACCTCACTTGCTTTGGCAATGTTAACACATGTTTCCCATGCCAATAAAGCCCTTGAATTGAATTGAATTGAATTGAATTGAATTGAATTGAATTGAATTGAATTGAATTGAGAGACAGATAGAGACATAGAGAGGCAGATAGAGCTGTAGGACTTCCCAATGACTGCACACTGAGACAGATAGAGGCATAGAGAGACAGAGAGAGACAGAGAGAGACAGAGAGAGACAGGTAGAGCTGTAGGACTTCCCAATGACTGCACACTGAGACAGAGAGAGACAGAGAGAGACAGAGAGAGACAGATAGAGCTGTAGGACTTCCCAATGACTGCACACTGAGACAGAGAGAGACAGAGAGAGAGACAGAGAGAGACAGAGAGACAGAGAATGTATTGTTTATTTCACTTTATATACTCACTTTATATATTATCTACCTCACTTGCTTTGGCAATGTTAACACATGTTTCCCATGCCAATAAAGCCTGTGAATTGAATTGAATTGAATTGAATTGAATTGAGAGACAGATAGAGACAGAGCTGTAGGACTTCCCAATGACTGCACACTAAGACAGATAGAGGCATAGAGAGACAGAGAGAGAGACAGAGAGAGACAGAGAGAGACAGAGAGAGACAGGTAGAGCTGTAGGACTTCCCACCGACTGCACACTGAGACAGAGAGAGACAGAGAGAGACAGAGAGAGACAGGTAGAGCTGTAGGACTTCCCACCGACTGCACACTGAGACAGAGAGAGACAGAGAGAGACAGAGAGAGACAGGTAGAGCTGTAGGACTTCCCACCGACTGCACACTGAGACAGAGAGAGACAGAGAGACAGAGAGAGACGGAGAGAGACTGAGACTGTATTGTTTATTTCACTTTATATACTCACTTTATATATTATCTACCTCACTTGCTTTGGCAATGTTAACACATGTTTCCCATGCCAATAAAGCCCTTGAATTTAATTGAATTGAATTTAATTGAATTTAATTGAGAGACAGATAGAGACATAGAGAGACAGATAGAGCTGTAGGACTTCCCAATGACTGCACACTGAGACAGAGAGAGACAGAGAGAGACAGAGAGAGACAGAGAGAGACAGAAAGAGACAGATAGAGCTGTAGGACTTCCCACCAACTGCACACTGAGACAGAGAGAGACAGAGAGAGACAGAGAGAGACAGAGAGAGACAGATAGAGACAGATAGAGCTGTAGGACTTCCCACCGACTGCACACTGAGACAGAGAGAGACAGAGAGAGACAGAGAGAGACAGAGAGAAACAGATAGAGACAGATAGAGCTGTAGGACTTCCCAATGACTGCACACTGAGACAGAGAGAGACAGAGAGAGACAGAGAGAGACAGAGAGAGACAGATAGAGACAGATAGAGCTGTAGGACTTCCCAATGACTGCACACTGAGACAGAGAGAGACAGATAGAGACAGAGAGAGACAGAGAGAGACAGAGAGAGACAGAGAGAGACAGATAGAGACAGTAATGAAGCTCCAAAGCAGCATTTCCTAGTTGAAATAGTTTGTGTGTGTGTGTGTGTGTGTGTGTGTGTGTGTGTGTGTGTGTGTGTGTGCGTGCGTGCGTGCGTGCGTGCGTGCGTGCGTGCGTGCGTGCGTGCGTGTGTGTGTGTGTGTGTGTGTGTGTGTGTGTGTGTGTGTGTGTGTGTGTGTGTGTGACATAGCTCAGATGTCCTCTCACGGGACATACACTCAAGCTAAGATGGGATCTCAGAAGCGGTGTAGTTTTCCACAGGCACCTGTAATGGCCTGCCAAGGGACAGACAAGAGGCTGAGGGCTTTTATTTTGGTCCCCTGCCATGGAGGAAACATACTTCAGATGTGATGCTAAAGTCCTCTTTCTGTCTCTCACTCCCCCTCTCTCTCTTTCTGTCTCTCACTCCACCTCTCTCTCCTTCTGTCTCTCATTCCCCCTCTCTCTCTCTTTCTGTCTCTCACTCCCTCTCTCTCTCTCTCTTTCTGTCTCTCACTCCCCCTCTCTCTCTTTCTGTCTCTCACTCCCCCTCTGTTTCTTTCCGCACTACATATTTATCTAAGAATGTGAAACTGAATTCTGCAGTGAAGATTTACATTCAAACTGAGTCTTCCTGTCTCAACTGTCTCTCACTCTCTTTTAAGCAACATCTCTAAATGTATCAATCTCTTTCAGTCTCTCACTACCAGTCTTCAGTATGTCTACATGGTTATAGACAGTATGACAGCATGACCAGCCGTTTGGCTGTGTTTTAAACTGTAAGACATGGAATGGCTGATGCATCAAATGAAGTGCTGGTCTTTGAGCCGCCACGCCTCGTTTCCCCCTATTCTCCTGCCCAGCATTCATTCTAATTACGCCCAGGCCTTCTCCACCTCCCTTCTAGGAGAGGTGTCTGTGTCAGAGACTCTGTCAGAGCTGCCTCTCCAGGATGAAGTAGGGGGAGACCCAGCATTCATTCTAATTACGCCCAGGCCTTCTCCAACTCCCTTCTAGGAGAGGTGTCTGTGTCAGAGACTCTGTCAGAGCTGCCTCTCCAGCATGAAGTAGGGGGAGACCCAGCATTCTTCACTGTCAGAGAGAAGCTTCACACATCTGGAGACAGATTTATCAAGCTGCTATGGCCTTCAGTGGTGTATATGCATACAAACAACCCACACCTACACATCAACATCATTCATGCTCCTATAGCTTGAACACACACCTGTTAGAAATACATTGTAAGAACACGATGACCCTTTCAGTACCTGTCTTATCTTACTCATACTCTACAACAACGGCCATTCATTGCTGGTGCTTAAGCTCTTAGATTTGAATAATCTTCAGGCTATACAGAGTTCAAATGGAGACCAGCCCAGTCCATTACTACCTCTGAAGGTTCAGAGTTAAAATGGAGACCAGCCCAGTCCATTACTACCTCTGAAGGTTCAGAGTTCAAATGGAGACCAGCCCAGTCCATTACTACCTCTGAAGGTTCAGAGTTCAAATGGAGACCAGCCCAGTCCATTACTACCTCTGAAGGTTCAGAGTTCAAATGGAGACCAGCCCAGTCCATTACTACCTCTGAAGGTTCAGAGTTCAAATGGAGACCAGCCCAGTCCATTACTACCTCTGAAGGTACAGAGTTCAAATGGAGACCAGCCCAGTCCATTACTATCTCTGAAGGTTCAGAGTTCAAATGGAGACCAGCCCAGTCCATTACTACCTCTGAAGGTACAGAGTTCAAATGGAGACCAGCCCAGTCCATTACTACCTCTGAAGGTACAGAGTTCAAATGGAGACCAGCCCAGTCCACTACTACCTCTGAAGGTTCAGAGTTAAAATGGAGACCAGCCCAGTCCATTACTACCTCTGAAGGTACAGAGTTAAAATGGAGACCAGCCCAGTCCATTACTACCTCTGAAGGTACAGAGTTAAAATGGAGACCAGCCCAGTCCATTACTACCTCTGAAGGTTCAGAGTTAAAATGGAGACCAGCCCAGTCCATTACTACCTCTGAAGGTTCAGAGTTCAAATGGAGACCAGCCCAGTCCATTACTATCTCTGAAGGTTCAGAGTTCAAATGGAGACCAGCCCAGTCCATTACTACCTCTGAAGGTTCAGAGTCCAAATGGGGACCAGCCCAGTCCATTACTACCTCTGATGTTACAGAGTTAAAATGGAGACCAGCCCAGTCCATTACTACCTCTGATGTTACAGAGTTAAAATGGAGACCAGCCCAGTCCATTACTACCTCTGGAGGTTCAGAGTCCAAATGGAGACCAGCCCAGTCCATTACTACCTCTGAAGGTTCGAGTCCAAATGGAGACCAGCCCAGTCCATTACTACCTCTGGAGGTTCAGAGTTCAAATGGAGACCAGCCCAGTCCATTACTACCTCTGGAGGTTCAGAGTTCAAATGGAGACGAGCCCAGTCCATTACTACCTCTGGAGGTTCAGAGTTCAAATGGAGACCAGCTCAGTCCATTACTACCTCTGGAGGTTCAGAGTTCAAATGGAGACCAGCCCAGTCCATTACTACCTCTGGAGGTTCAGAGTTCAAATGGAGACCAGCCCAGTCCATTACTACCTCTGGAGGTTCAGAGTTCAAATGGAGACCAGCCCAGTCCATTACTATCTCTGAAGGTTCAGAGTTCAAATGGAGACCAGCCCAGTCCATTACTACCTCTGGAGGTTCAGAGTTCAAATGGAGACCAGCCCAGTCCATTACTACCTCTGGAGGTTCAGAGTTCAAATGGAGACCAGCCCAGTCCATTACTACCTCTGGAGGTTCAGAGTTCAAATGGTGACCAGCCCAGTCCATTACTACCTCTGGAGGTTCAGAGTTCAAATGGAGACCAGCCCAGTCCATTACTACCTCTGGAGGTTCAGAGTTCAAATGGAGACCAGCCCAGTCCATTACTACCTCTGGAGGTTCAGAGTTCAAATGGAGACCAGCCCAGTCCATTACTACCTCTGGAGGTTCAGAGTTCAAATGGAGACCAGCCCAGTCCTTTACTACCTCTGGAGGTTCAGAGTTCAAATGGAGACCAGCCCAGTCCATTACTACCTCTGGAGGTTCAGAGTTCAAATGGAGACCAGCCCAGTCCATTACTACCTCTGGAGGTTCAGAGTTCAAATGGAGACCAGCCCAGTCCATTACTACCTCTGGAGGTTCAGAGTTCAAATGGAGACCAGCCCAGTCCATTACTACCTCTGGAGGTTCAGAGTTCAAATGGAGACCAGCCCAGTCCATTACTACCTCTGGAGGTTCAGAGTTCAAATGGAGACCAGCCCAGTCCATTACTACCTCTGGAGGTTCAGAGTTCAAATGGTGACCAGCCCAGTCCATTACTACCTCTGGAGGTTCAGAGTTCAAATGGAGACCAGCCCAGTCCATTACTACCTCTGGAGGTTCAGAGTTCAAATGGAGACCAGCCCAGTCCATTACTACCTCTGGAGGTTCAGAGTTCAAATGGAGACCAGCCCAGTCCATTACTACCTCTGGAGGTTCAGAGTTCAAATGGAGACCAGCCCAGTCCTTTACTACCTCTGGAGGTTCAGAGTTCAAATGGAGACCAGCCCAGTCCATTACTACCTCTGGAGGTTCAGAGTTCAAATGGAGACCAGCCCAGTCCATTACTACCTCTGGAGGTTCAGAGTTCAAATGGAGACCAGCCCAGTCCATTACTACCTCTGGAGGTTCAGAGTTCAAATGGAGACCAGCCCAGTCCATTACTACCTCTGGAGGTTCAGAGTTCAAATGGTGACCAGCCCAGTCCATTACTACCTCTGATGTTACAGAGTTAAAATGGAGACCAGCCCAGTCCATTACTACCTCTGATGTTACAGAGTTAAAATGGAGACCAGCCCAGTCCATTACTACCTCTGATGTTACAGAGTTAAAATGGAGACCAGCCCAGTCCATTACTACCTCTGATGTTACAGAGTTCAAATGGAGACCAGCCCAGTCCATTACTACCTCTGATGTTACAGAGTTCAAATGGAGACCAGCCCAGTCCATTACTACCTCTGATGTTACAGAGTTCAAATGGAGACCAGCCCAGTCCATTACTACCTCTGATGTTACAGAGTTCAAATGGAGACCAGCCCAGTCCATTACTACCTCTGATGTTACAGAGTTCAAATGGAGACCAGCCCAGTCCATTACTACCTCTGATGTTACAGAGTTCAAATGGAGACCAGCCCAGTCCATTACTACCTCTGATGTTACAGAGTTCAAATGGAGACCAGCCCAGTCCATTACTACCTCTGATGTTACAGAGTTAAAATGGAGACCAGCCCAGTCCATTACTACCTCTGATGTTACAGAGTTCAAATGGAGACCAGCCCAGTCCATTACTACCTCTGATGTTACAGAGTTCAAATGGAGACCAGCCCAGTCCATTACTACCTCTGATGTTACAGAGTTCAAATGGAGACCAGCCCAGTCCATTACTACCTCTGATGTTACAGAGTTCAAATGGAGACCAGCCCAGTCCATTACTACCTCTGGAGGTTCAGAGTTCAAATGGAGACCAGCCCAGTCCATTACTACCTCTGGAGGTTCAGAGTCCAAATGGAGACCAGCCCAGTCCATTACTACCTCTGATGTTACAGAGTTCAAATGGAGACCAGCCCAGTCCATTACTACCTCTGGAGGTTCAGAGTTCAAATGGAGACCAGCCCAGTCCATTACTACCTCTGATGTTACAGAGTTCAAATGGAGACCAGCCCAGTCCATTACTACCTCTGGAGGTTCAGAGTTCAAATGGAGACCAGCCCAGTCCATTACTACCTCTGGAGGTTCAGAGTTCAAATGGAGACCAGCCCAGTCCATTACTACCTCTGGAGGTTCAGAGATCAAATGGAGACCAGCCCAGTCCATTACTACCTCTGGAGGTTCAGAGTTCAAATGGAGACCAGCCCAGTCCATTACTACCTCTGGAGGTTCAGAGTTCAAATGGAGACCAGCCCAGTCCATTACTACCTCTGGAGGTTCAGAGTTCAAATGGAGACCAGCCCAGTCCATTACTACCTCTGGAGGTTCAGAGTTCAAATGGAGACCAGCCCAGTCCATTACTACCTCTGGAGGTTCAGAGTTCAAATGGAGACCAGCCCAGTCCATTACTACCTCTGGAGGTTCAGAGTTCAAATGGAGACCAGCCCAGTCCATTACTACCTCTGGAGGTTCAGAGTTCAAATGGAGACCAGCCCAGTCCATTACTACCTCTGGAGGTTCAGAGTTCAAATGGAGACCAGCCCAGTCCATTACTACCTCTGGAGGTTCAGAGTTCAAATGGTGACCAGCCCAGTCCATTACTACCTCTGGAGGTTCAGAGTTCAAATGGAGACCAGCCCAGTCCATTACTACCTCTGGAGGTTCAGAGTTCAAATGGAGACCAGCCCAGTCCATTACTACCTCTGGAGGTTCAGAGTTCAAATGGAGACCAGCCCAGTCCATTACTACCTCTGGAGGTTCAGAGTTCAAATGGAGACCAGCCCAGTCCATTACTACCTCTGGAGGTTCAGAGTTCAAATGGAGACCAGCCCAGTCCATTACTACCTCTGGAGGTTCAGAGTTCAAATGGAGACCAGCCCAGTCCATTACTACCTCTGGAGGTTCAGAGTTCAAATGGAGACCAGCCCAGTCCATTACTACCTCTGGAGGTTCAGAGTTCAAATGGAGACCAGCCCAGTCCATTACTACCTCTGGAGGTTCAGAGTTCAAATGGAGACCAGCCCAGTCCATTACTACCTCTGGAGGTTCAGAGTTCAAATGGTGACCAGCCCAGTCCATTACTACCTCTGATGTTACAGAGTTAAAATGGAGACCAGCCCAGTCCATTACTACCTCTGATGTTACAGAGTTAAAATGGAGACCAGCCCAGTCCATTACTACCTCTGATGTTACAGAGTTAAAATGGAGACCAGCCCAGTCCATTACTACCTCTGATGTTACAGAGTTCAAATGGAGACCAGCCCAGTCCATTACTACCTCTGATGTTACAGAGTTCAAATGGAGACCAGCCCAGTCCATTACTACCTCTGATGTTACAGAGTTAAAATGGAGACCAGCCCAGTCCATTACTACCTCTGATGTTACAGAGTTCAAATGGAGACCAGCCCAGTCCATTACTACCTCTGATGTTACAGAGTTCAAATGGAGACCAGCCCAGTCCATTACTACCTCTGAGGTTCAGAGTTCAAATGGAGACCAGCCCAGTCCATTACTACCTCTGGAGGTTCAGAGTCCAAATGGAGACCAGCCCAGTCCATTACTACCTCTGATGTTACAGAGTTCAAATGGAGACCAGCCCAGTCCATTACTACCTCTGGAGGTTCAGAGTTCAAATGGAGACCAGCCCAGTCCATTACTACCTCTGATGTTACAGAGTTCAAATGGAGACCAGCCCAGTCCATTACTACCTCTGGAGGTTCAGAGTTCAAATGGAGACCAGCCCAGTCCATTACTACCTCTGGAGGTTCAGAGTTCAAATGGAGACCAGCCCAGTCCATTACTACCTCTGGAGGTTCAGAGATCAAATGGAGACCAGCCCAGTCCATTACTACCTCTGGAGGTTCAGAGTTCAAATGGAGACCAGCCCAGTCCATTACTACCTCTGGAGGTTCAGAGTTCAAATGGAGACCAGCCCAGTCCATTACTACCTCTGGAGGTTCAGAGTTCAAATGGAGACCAGCCCAGTCCATTACTACCTCTGGAGGTTCAGAGTTCAAATGGAGACCAGCCCAGTCCATTACTACCTCTGGAGGTTCAGAGTTCAAATGGAGACCAGCCCAGTCCATTACTACCTCTGGAGGTTCAGAGTTCAAATGGAGACCAGCCCAGTCCATTACTACCTCTGATGTTACAGAGTTAAAATGGAGACCAGCCCAGTCCATTACTACCTCTGATGTTACAGAGTTAAAATGGAGACCAGCCCAGTCCATTACTACCTCTGATGTTACAGAGTTCAAATGGAGACCAGCCCAGTCCATTACTACCTCTGATGTTACAGAGTTCAAATGGAGACCAGCCCAGTCCATTACTACCTCTGATGTTACAGAGTTAAAATGGAGACCAGCCCAGTCCATTACTACCTCTGATGTTACAGAGTTCAAATGGAGACCAGCCCAGTCCATTACTACCTCTGATGTTACAGAGTTCAAATGGAGACCAGCCCAGTCCATTACTACCTCTGATGTTACAGAGTTCAAATGGAGACCAGCCCAGTCCATTACTACCTCTGGAGGTTCAGAGTTCAAATGGAGACCAGCCCAGTCCATTACTACCTCTGGAGGTTCAGAGTCCAAATGGAGACCAGCCCAGTCCATTACTACCTCTGATGTTACAGAGTTCAAATGGAGACCAGCCCAGTCCATTACTACCTCTGGAGGTTCAGAGTTCAAATGGAGACCAGCCCAGTCCATTACTACCTCTGATGTTACAGAGTTCAAATGGAGACCAGCCCAGTCCATTACTACCTCTGGAGGTTCAGAGTTCAAATGGAGACCAGCCCAGTCCATTACTACCTCTGGAGGTTCAGAGATCAAATGGAGACCAGCCCAGTCCATTACTACCTCTGGAGGTTCAGAGTTCAAATGGAGACCAGCCCAGTCCAGAGTTCAGAGTTCAAATGGAGACCAGCCCAGTCCATTACTACCTCTGGAGGTTCAGAGTTCAAATGGAGACCAGCCCAGTCCATTACTACCTCTGGAGGTTCAGAGTTCAAATGGAGACCAGCCCAGTCCATTACTACCTCTGGAGGTTCAGAGTTCAAATGGAGACCAGCCCAGTCCATTACTACCTCTGGAGGTTCAGAGTTCAAATGGAGACCAGCCCAGTCCATTACTACCTCTGGAGGTTCAGAGTTCAAATGGAGACCAGCCCAGTCCATTACTACCTCTGGAGGTTCAGAGTTCAAATGGAGACCAGCCCAGTCCATTACTACAGAGTTCTCTGGAGGTTCAGAGTTCAAATGGAGACCAGCCCAGTCCATTACTACCTCTGGAGGTTCAGAGTTCAAATGGAGACCAGCCCAGTCCATTACTACCTCTGGAGGTTCAGAGTTCAAATGGAGACCAGCCCAGTCCATTACTACCTCTGGAGGTTCAGAGTTCAAATGGAGACCAGCCCAGTCCATTACTACCTCTGGAGGTTCAGAGTTCAAATGGAGACCAGCCCAGTCCATTACTACCTCTGGAGGTTCAGAGTTCAAATGGAGACCAGCCCAGTCCATTACTACCTCTGGAGGTTCAGAGTTCAAATGGAGACCAGCCCAGTCCATTACTACCTCTGGAGGTTCAGAGTTCAAATGGAGACCAGCCCAGTCCATTACTACCTCTGGAGGTTCAGAGTTCAAATGGAGACCAGCCCAGTCCATTACTACCTCTGGAGGTTCAGAGTTCAAATGGAGACCAGCCCAGTCCATTACTACCTCTGATGTTACAGAGTTCAAATGGAGACCAGCCCAGTCCATTACTACCTCTGATGTTACAGAGTTAAAATGGAGACCAGCCCAGTCCATTACTACCTCTGATGTTACAGAGTTAAAATGGAGACCAGCCCAGTCCATTACTACCTCTGATGTTACAGAGTTAAAATGGAGACCAGCCCAGTCCATTACTACCTCTGATGTTACAGAGTTCAAATGGAGACCAGCCCAGTCCATTACTACCTCTGATGTTACAGAGTTCAAATGGAGACCAGCCCAGTCCATTACTACCTCTGATGTTACAGAGTTCAAATGGAGACCAGCCCAGTCCATTACTACCTCTGATGTTACAGAGTTCAAATGGAGACCAGCCCAGTCCATTACTACCTCTGATGTTACAGAGTTCAAATGGAGACCAGCCCAGTCCATTACTACCTCTGATGTTACAGAGACCAGCCCAGTCCAAAATACAGAGAGACCAGCCCAGTCCATTACTACCTCTGATGTTACAGAGTTAAAATGGAGACCAGCCCAGTCCATTACTACCTCTGATGTTACAGAGTTCAAATGGAGACCAGCCCAGTCCATTACTACCTCTGATGTTACAGAGTTAAAATGGAGACCAGCCCAGTCCATTACTACCTCTGATGTTACAGAGTTCAAATGGAGACCAGCCCAGTCCATTACTACCTCTGATGTTACAGAGTTCAAATGGAGACCAGCCCAGTCCATTACTACCTCTGGAGGTTCAGAGTTCAAATGGAGACCAGCCCAGTCCATTACTACCTCTGGAGGTTCAGAGTCCAAATGGAGACCAGCCCAGTCCATTACTACCTCTGATGTTACAGAGTTCAAATGGAGACCAGCCCAGTCCATTACTACCTCTGGAGGTTCAGAGTTCAAATGGAGACCAGCCCAGTCCATTACTACCTCTGGAGGTTCAGAGTTCAAATGGAGACCAGCCCAGTCCATTACTACCTCTGGAGGTTCAGAGTTCAAATGGAGACCAGCCCAGTCCATTACTACCTCTGGAGGTTCAGAGTTCAAATGGAGACCAGCCCAGTCCATTACTACCTCTGGAGGTTCAGAGTTCAAATGGAGACCAGCCCAGTCCATTACTACCTCTGGAGGTTCAGAGTTCAAATGGAGACCAGCCCAGTCCATTACTACCTCTGGAGGTTCAGAGTTCAAATGGAGACCAGCCCAGTCCATTACTACCTCTGGAGGTTCAGAGTTCAAATGGTGACCAGCCCAGTCCATTACTACCTCTGATGTTACAGAGTTAAAATGGAGACCAGCCCAGTCCATTACTACCTCTGATGTTACAGAGTTAAAATGGAGACCAGCCCAGTCCATTACTACCTCTGATGTTACAGAGTTAAAATGGAGACCAGCCCAGTCCATTACTACCTCTGATGTTACAGAGTTCAAATGGAGACCAGCCCAGTCCATTACTACCTCTGATGTTACAGAGTTCAAATGGAGACCAGCCCAGTCCATTACTACCTCTGATGTTACAGAGTTCAAATGGAGACCAGCCCAGTCCATTACTACCTCTGATGTTACAGAGTTCAAATGGAGACCAGCCCAGTCCATTACTACCTCTGATGTTACAGAGTTCAAATGGAGACCAGCCCAGTCCATTACTACCTCTGATGTTACAGAGTTCAAATGGAGACCAGCCCAGTCCATTACTACCTCTGATGTTACAGAGTTAAAATGGAGACCAGCCCAGTCCATTACTACCTCTGATGTTACAGAGTTAAAATGGAGACCAGCCCAGTCCATTACTACCTCTGATGTTACAGAGTTCAAATGGAGACCAGCCCAGTCCATTACTACCTCTGATGTTACAGAGTTAAAATGGAGACCAGCCCAGTCCATTACTACCTCTGATGTTACAGAGTTCAAATGGAGACCAGCCCAGTCCATTACTACCTCTGATGTTACAGAGTTCAAATGGAGACCAGCCCAGTCCATTACTACCTCTGGAGGTTCAGAGTTCAAATGGAGACCAGCCCAGTCCATTACTACCTCTGGAGGTTCAGAGTCCAAATGGAGACCAGCCCAGTCCATTACTACCTCTGATGTTACAGAGTTCAAATGGAGACCAGCCCAGTCCATTACTACCTCTGGAGGTTCAGAGTTCAAATGGAGACCAGCCCAGTCCATTACTACCTCTGGAGGTTCAGAGTTCAAATGGAGACCAGCCCAGTCCATTACTACCTCTGGAGGTTCAGAGTTCAAATGGAGACCAGCCCAGTCCATTACTACCTCTGGAGGTTCAGAGATCAAATGGAGACCAGCCCAGTCCATTACTACCTCTGGAGGTTCAGAGTTCAAATGGAGACCAGCCCAGTCCATTACTACCTCTGGAGGTTCAGAGTTCAAATGGAGACCAGCCCAGTCCATTACTACCTCTGGAGGTTCAGAGTTCAAATGGAGACCAGCCCAGTCCATTACTACCTCTGGAGGTTCAGGGTTCAAATGGAGACCAGCCCAGTCCATTACTACCTCTGGAGGTTCAGAGTTCAAATGGAGACCAGCCCAGTCCATTACTACCTCTGGAGGTTCAGAGTTCAAATGGAGACCAGCCCAGTCCATTACTACCTCTGGAGGTTCAGAGTTCAAATGGAGACCAGCCCAGTCCATTACTACCTCTGGAGGTTCAGAGTTCAAATGGAGACCAGCCCAGTCCATTACTACCTCTGGAGGTTCAGAGTTAAAATGGAGACCAGCCCAGTCCATTACTACCTCTGGAGGTTCAGAGTTCAAATGGAGACCAGCCCAGTCCATTACTACCTCTGATGTTACAGAGTTAAAATGGAGACCAGCCCAGTCCATTACTACCTCTGATGTTACAGAGTTCAAATGGAGACCAGCCCAGTCCATTACTACCTCTGATGTTACAGAGTTCAAATGGTGACCAGCCCAGTCCATTACTACCTCTGGAGGTTCAGAGTTCAAATGGAGACCAGCCCAGTCCATTACTACCTCTGGAGGTTCAGAGTTCAAATGGAGACCAGCCCAGTCCATTACTACCTCTGGAGGTTCAGAGTTCAAATGGAGACCAGCCCAGTCCATTACTGGGTTCGAAGATGTGTGAAGGCCTTGGTCACATAAGATGCTGTCTGGGTTTAAGATTGAATTGAATTTTCAGTGTTTGTTACTGTGCTACTTCTTCAGTATGAAAGGGTATGTTTGTTACATTGTTGGTAACTCATTTTTCAAGGTCTTATTTTGTCACAAATAGTTTTATAAACTCACTACCTCCAAAGTAAATGTAAAGCTCTGATGTTTTCTAAGTTTGTCCTGTCAGTTTCTGGTATAGCATGTGAGTCCACTCCTAGACTGTCTTCATCAGGCATGTCCTGAGCATTCTGTTCTAAAATGGCCACCGTGCATCACTCCTAATGGAATCATTTGTATATACTGGCCTTGGTCACAGAAACAAGCCAGGAAACACAAATAAAGTCCATCTATGATGGTACATTTCCACAAGGTATTCCAGATTTTAAAAATATATATTTATGAGATTATATGGAGAACATTGGTTTAAAATGCTCATCAAATCATCAAACTGGCGTCAGACATGTTCCTTCTACTGGCTTGTAGTTCTTATAGAATTTCTGTTATTTTCTTTTTTTCATGGATGCCAACAGTATCAACCGTCTCAGTCTCCTGGTGAAATACACTCTGGATGAGAGTCTACAGCAACCCGCACAGCTCGCACATTCCACTGGGAACAGACTCTCAATAAGCTGTCCGTCTCAGTTACCGTCCAGAAGCCAAGTCGTCCTGAAAATCAACCTGTCAATCAAAAATCCCCAGGGGGGTTGGAGACGGCGGGAGAGGCTGCTGAATGGTAATGAGACATTTTCAAAACCACCACATTGAATTACCCACCAGGGTACATCAGAACTGTAGCAGAACAGGGCTATAGACAACAAGAGTTCTGTGTATGTAGCCAAGTTATCATTACTCATTGTGTATTTATTCCTTGTGTTATTATTTCTCTCTCTATATTGTTGGGAAAGTGCATTTAACTGGTAATCTACAACATTTGATTTGATTTGATTTGAGAGCAGACAGTAGGGTTTAGCATAGCTCCATGCAGCCTCTTAGCCACCTGAACAGATGGAGCTGAACATCTCTCCCATTTCACAGATATTAAATGACTTGTATTTAAATAGAAGTACCCTACAAACGTATGTGGACACCTGCTCGTCGAACATCTCATTCCAAAATCGTGGCCATTACAGTTTCTTTTTACAATAGCTAACACCTTCTTGTCCAATCTGTAGTCACATTTTCAAAACTCTAAACACAATTAGCACAACATCTGTCTGTTGTGGACCTTACCATTAACACAATTCATGTTGTTTTCACAGAATATGCAGTGAATCAACACATTTCTACAAGGATTTTATTGTCTTTGCATACAAGTTACCCAATACCAAAAGTATGGATCTTTCTTGTCTTATTAACAAATGCTTGTTGCACACAGCGTTCCAGAAATGAAGACCTGATGTTCAAAACCTTTCATACCGTATAAAGCCTCTACTTCTGCAACAAAGATTTTCAAAGAAGTTGTGTAAAATAGACCAACCACAGCTGATTCCAATCTCAATTCCATATATAGCCAGATGTTGAAGTTCTTTCAATTACGTGGACATACACAGTACAAACGTGAGTCTTTGGATTGATGTTGTTCAATGTGGATACAGAACAGCACAGAGGAGCAGAGGAAAACAATGTCTGGACAAGGGAGAGGAGTAGTTGGACCAGGGAGAGGAGTAGTTGGACCAGGGAGAGGAGTAGTTGGACCAGGGAGAGGAGTAGTTGGACAAGGGAGAGGAGTAGTTGGACCAGGGAGAGGAGTAGTTGGACCAGGGAGAGGAGTAGTTGGACAAGGGAGAGGAGTAGTTGGACCAGGGAGAGTTGGACCAGGGAGTAGTTGGACCAGGGAGAGGAGTAGTTGGACCAGGGAGAGGAGTAGTTGGACCAGGGAGAGGAATAGTTGGACCAGGGAGAGGAGTAGTTGGACCAGGGAGAGGAGTAGTTGGACCAGGGAGAGGAGTAGTTGGACCAGGGAGAGGAGTAGTTGGACCAGGGAGAGGAGTAGTTGGACCAGGGAGAGGAGTAGTTGGACCAGGGAGAGGAGTAGTTGGACCAGGGAGAGGAGTAGTTGGACCAGGGAGAGGAGTAGTTGGACCAGGGAGAGGAGTAGTTGGAACAGGGAGAGGAGTAGTTGGACCAAGGAGAGGAGTAGTTGGACCAGGGAGAGGAGTAGTTTGACCAGGGAGAGGAGTAGTTGAACCAGGGAGTTGGAGGAGTAGTTGGAACAGGGAGAGGAGTAGTTGGACCAGGGAGAGGAGTAGTTGGACCAGGGAGAGGAGTAGTTGGACCAGGGAGAGGAGTAGTTGGACCAAGGAGAGGAGTAGTTGGACCAGGGAGAGGAGTAGTTGGACCAGGGAGAGGAGTAGTTGGACCAGGGAGAGGAGTAGTTGGACCAGGGAGAGGAGTAGTTGGACCAAAGAGAGGAGTAGTTGGACCAGGGAGAGGAGTAGTTGGACCAGGGAGAGGAGTAGTTGGACCAGGGAGAGGAGTAGTTGGACCAGGGAGAGGAGTAGTTGGACCAGGAGAGGAGTAGTTGGACCAGGGAGAGGAGTAGTTGGACCAGGGAGAGGAGTAGTTGGACCAGGGAGAGGAGTAGTTGGACCAGGGAGAGGAGTAGTTGGACCAGGGAGAGGAGTAGTTGGACCAGGGAGAGGAGTAGTTGGACCAGGGAGAGGAGTAGTTGGACCAGGGAGAGGAGTAGTTGGACCAGGGAGAGGAGTAGTTGGACCAGGGAGAGGAGTAGTTGGACCAGGGAGAGGAGTAGTTGGACCAGGGAGAGGAGTAGTTGGACCAGGGAGAGGAGTAGTTGGACCAGGGAGAGGAGTAGTTGGACCAGGGAGAGGAGTAGTTGGACCAGGGAGAGGAGTAGTTGGACCAGGGAGAGGAGTAGTTGGACCAGGGAGATGAGTAGTTTGACCAGGGTGAGGAGTAGTTGGACCAGGGAGAAGAAGAGTTGGACCAGGGAGAGGAGTAGTTGGACCAGGGAGAGGTGTAGTTGGACCAGGGAGAGGAGTAGTTGGACCAGGGAGAAGAAGAGTTGGACCAGGGAGAGGAGTAGTTGGACCAGGGAGAGGAGCAGTTGGACCAGGGAGAGGAGTAGTTGGACAAGGGAGAGGAGTAGTTGGACCAGGGAGAGGAGTAGTTTGACCAGGGAGAGGAGTAGTTGGACCAGGGAGAGGTGTAGTTGGACCAGGGAGAGGAGTAGTTGGACCAGGGAGAGGAGTAGTTGGACCAGGGAGAAGAAGAGTTGGACCAGGGAGAGGAGTAGTTGGACCAGGGAGAGGAGTAGTTTGACCAGGGAGAGGAGCAGTTTGACCAGGGAGAGGAGTAGTTTGACCAGGGAGAGGAGTAGTTGGACCAGGGAGAATAAGAGTTGGACCAGGGAGAGGAGTAGTTGGACCAGGGAGAGGAGTAGTTGGACCAGGGAGAAGAAGAGTTGGACCAGGGAGAGGAGTAGTTGGACCAGGGAGAGGAGTAGTTGGACCAGGGAGAGGAGTAGTTTGACCAGGGAGAAGAAGAGTTGGACCAGGGGGAGGAGTAGTTTGACCAGGGAGAGGAGTAGTTGGACCAGGGGGAAGAATAGTTTGACCAGGGAGAGGAGTAGTGTGACCAGGGAGAGGAGTAGCTGGACCAGGGAGAGGGGTAGTTGGACCAGGGAGAGGAGTAGTTGGACCAGGGAGAGGTGTAGTTGGACCAGGGAGAGGAGTAGTTGGACCAGGGAGAAGAAGAGTTGGACCAAGGAGAGGAGTAGTTTGACCAGGGAGAGGAGTAGTTGGACCAGGGAGAGGCATAGTTGGACCAGGGAGAAGAATAGTTGGACCAGGGGAGGGGAGTAGTTGGACCAGGGAGAAGAATAGTTGGACCAGGGAGAGGAGTAGTTGGACCAGGGAGAGGAGTAGTTGGACCAGGGAGAGGAGTAGTTGGACCAGGGAGAGGAGTAGTTTGACCAGGGAGAGGAGTAGTTGGACCAGGGAGAAGCAGAGTTGGACCAGGGAGAGGGGTAGCTGGACCAGGGAGAGGGGTAGTTGGACCAGGGAGAGGAGTAGTTGTACCAGGGAGAGGGGTAGTTGGACCAGGGAGAGGAGTAGTTGGACCAGGGAGAGGAGTAGTTTGACCAGGGAGAGGAGTAGTTGGACCAGGGAGAAGCAGAGTTGGACCAGGGAGAGGAGTAGCTGGACCAGGGAGAGGGGTAGTTGGACCAGGGAGAGGAGTAGCTGGACCAGGGAGAGGAGTAGTTGGACCAGGGAGAGGAGTAGTTGTACCAGGGAGAGGGGTAGTTGGACCAGGGAGAGGAGTAGCTGGACCAGGGAGAGGAGTAGTTGGACCAGGGAGAGGGGTAGTTGGACCAGGGAGAGGAGTAGTTGGACCAGTTGGACCAGGGAGAGGGGTAGTTGGACCAGGGGAGAGGAGTAGCTGGACCAGGGAGAGGAGTAGTTGGACCAGGGAGAGGAGTAGTTGGACCAGGGAGAGGAGTAGCTGGACCAGGGAGAGGAGTAGTTGGACCAGGGAGAGAAGTAGTTGGACCAGGGAGAGGAGTAGTTGGACCAGGGAGAGGAGTAGTTGGACCAGGGAGAGGAGTAGTTGGACCAGGGAGAGGAGTAGTTGGACCAGGGAGAGGAGTAGCTGGACCAGGGAGAGGGGTAGTTGGACCAGGGAGAGGAGTAGCTGGACCAGGGAGAGGAGTAGTTGGACCAGGGAGAGGGGTAGTTGGACCAGGGAGAGGAGTAGTTGGACCAGGGAGAGGAGTAGTTTGACCAGGGAGAGGAGTAGTTGGACCAGGGAGAAGCAGAGTTGGACCAGGGAGAGGAGTAGCTGGACCAGGGAGAGGGGTAGTTGGACCAGGGAGAGGAGTAGCTGGACCAGGGAGAGGAGTAGTTGGACCAGGGAGAGGAGTAGTTGTACCAGGGAGAGGGGTAGTTGGACCAGGGAGAGGAGTAGCTGGACCAGGGAGAGGAGTAGTTGGACCAGGGAGAGGGGTAGTTGGACCAGGGAGAGGAGTAGCTGGACCAGGGAGAGGGGTAGTTGGACCAGGGAGAGGAGTAGCTGGACCAGGGAGAGGAGTAGTTGGACCAAGGAGAGGAGTAGTTGGACCAGGGAGAGGAGTAGCTGGACCAGGGAGAGGAGTAGTTGGACCAGGGAGAGAAGTAGCTGGACCAGGGAGAGGAGTAGTTGGACCAGGGAGAGTGTTGGATGTGTTGTTGAACCAAAGTCTATGTATGTTGGATGTGTTGTTGAACCAAAGGTCATGTATGCTCTAACAGCCTCCACTCTTCTGAGAAGTCTTTCCAATAGATGTTGAAACATTGCTGCTCTAACAGCCTCCACTCTTCTGAGGAGTCTTTCCACTAGATGTTGAAACATTGCTGCTCTAACAGCCTCCAAGCTTCTGAGAAGTCTTTCCACTAGATGTTGAAACATTGCTGCTCTAACAGCCTCCACTCTTCTGAGAAGTCTTTCCAATAGATGTTGAAACATTGCTGCTCTAACAGCCTCCACTCTTCTGAGAAGTCTTTCCAATAGATGTTGAAACATTGCTGCTCTAACAGCCTCCACTCTTCTGAGGAGTCTTTCCACTAGATGTTGAAACATTGCTGCTCTAACAGTCTCCACTCTTCTGGGAAGGCTTTCCAGTAGATGTTGAAACATTGCTGTGAGGACTTGCTTCCATGCAGCCTAAAGCACATTAGTGAGGTCGGACACTGATGTTGGGCGATTAGGCCTGGCTCGGAGTCGGCGTTCCAATTCATCCCAAAGGTGTTGGATGGGGTTGACTTGAGGGCATCTGTGCAGGCCAGTCAAGTTATTCCACACGGATCTCGACAAACCATTTCTGTATGGACCTCACTTTGTGCACTGGGGTATTGTCATGATGAAATAGGAAAGGACCTTCCCCAAACTGTGCCACAAAGTTGGAAGCACAGAATCGTCTAGAATGTCATAGTATGCTGTAGCGTTAAGATTTCCCTTCACTGCAACTAAGGGGCCAAACCATGAAAAGCAGCCCCAGACCTTTATTCCTCCTCCACCAAACTTTACAGTTGGCCCCACGCATTCAGGCAGGTAGTGTTCTCCTGTCAAATCCGTGGTGAAGTGGGATTCATCACTCCAGAGAAGGTGTTTCCACTGCTTCAGAGTCCAATGGCGGAGAGCTTTATATCACTCTTGCCGACACTTGGCACTGAGCTCTTCAGTAAAGGCCATTCTACTGCCAATACTTGTCTATGGAGATTGCATGGCGGTGTGATCAATTGTATACACCTGTCAGCAACATGCGTTGCTAAAATAGCCAGATTCACTCATTTGAAAGGGTGTCCACATACGTTTGTATATAAAGTGTCCTTGATGGGGAATGAAGATAGTATCCATGCCTAAAGGTGGTAACATTACCTCAACTAGACGGTCTGTGACACTAGCGTTTTGCCTCTCAGTTGAATGCTGCTCAGCATAGTTGCTTGGGCCTGCAGTTAGTGTCACTGCATAACCCCTGAGCCAATCAGAAAACAAGAGGTCCAAAATAGTCATAGTGGTAATCTTACAGTGTGATAGAAACTAGTGTTGTATATTGTTCCAAGCATCCCACTGGTATGTAGCAAGCATTACAAAGAAACTATTGTCTGACCAAAGGGGTTCCCTTTTCAAAGTGGCTTCTTGGAGGTGTGTGCTTTCATTGCGATGCTAATCACAGAACAGCAAATGCAGCAATGTCCATGTGAAGGGATCATGGTTTAATATTTCATTACCAACAGACTTACCCGAACCCATCAGAGAATCACGGCCCCCTTCAATAGAAATGATCCCGGCGATGAGACCTGCCTCAGATCAATGGTTTATTAATCTGAGCTAACACGCGCACCATTGATTTCAGCTAAATCTGCCTGGAGGACTCAACACTGCAGCCGACACCTCTGCACACCATGAGAAATGCATCAGCCATCCCTTTGGGCCCAACGCATCATTACCATGTTTTTGTTCTCTTTCAATGTACTGTCAATATGTTATAGCTGACGCACAGGCTTTCAGCCTACACACTATATAGTATTCACAACAGTCATAAGTGATCCAAAGTTTTATTCTGTTGCAAATGACACGTACTTTACATTCATACTGAGGACTAAGATTGTATTTCATACTTTGAATAGTAGGTATCATTATTAGGACCACTGCTTTCTCACACCAGGATGCAATTTGGCAGGGGTGGGCGGGGTCAGGGGTGGGCGGGGTCAGGGGTGGGCAGGGTCAGGGGTGGGCGGGGTCAGATTCACCCACTTTATTTTGCAATCCACCATATTTTCTCTCACAGATATGGAGATGCAATTCCAAGAACAGACATCTGACTGTTGTGAGGGAGCGCAAACAGAGAGGTCTGATTCCAGGGAAACCGCTTGTTTTGGAGGGAGGAAATCATGGACAGAGTTGAACTCTGACCCCCTCTACTCAATTGATAAAATTGGATTGTTGGTTTCTAAATGTCAGACGGCACAGACACACACACACTGCACGACGTGAGCAAAAGGTTTCCGACAATTATAGCAAATAGGAAAGAAAACAAGGGACTCCAAGTCGTATCGGGGCCCAGAGTCGGTGTATTGTCCTGGTTCCTTCTTCCAATTTGTGAGGAGCTCACTTTCACTTTCTCCAGGGGTCAAAAAGCCATCCGCTTCCATCAGGGATCAGTCTGTCCTAAAAGAACCATGTTTTTCTGGAAGAAAACAGCCCCTGTACATGGCCACACATCAACAACTATATAGAAGTAACACTTTATACATGAGGGTCTGCTTGTAAGGAGAATGAATGTGGAGATTCTCCATACGGCGCGGTTCTCCAAGTCACATTTTACTAAGAATTTAGGATAAAAACATATTGATTTTTCCGTTTCATGCTCTAAAAAATGTCTGCTTTCGTGGTTGAATGAACCGTTTTGAGCGTATTTAACTGTTTAACCAAAACAATCGGGGAAAACTGTAATGGAAAAAATCTCCTGCCTGGTTAATCACATGTAGAACTTAATAGCCGCTATGCCCATTCCATAAAGTGCAAAGCTGTCTCCTCTAATTTACCTGAAATCGCTGCTTTTCCTACCTTCTATTTTGCTAATTGGGATACATTACCTGTCAGCTGACGATAAATCTACTCGATGACGATGAGGGTGATCACTAATTTAGCAGGAGAGTTGTGTGATGCCTAACAAGGTTGCTGGTGGGTTAAAGTAGGAGTTTTGTGTGATGCCTAACAAGGTTGCTGGTGGGTTAAAGTAGGAATGTTGTGTGATGCCTAACAAGGTTGCTGGTGGGTTAAAGTAGGAGTTTTGTGTGATGCCTAACAAGGTTGCTGGTGGGTTAAAGTGAGCCTAACAAGGTTGCTGTGTTGATGACTAACAAGGTTGAAGGTGGGTTAAAGTAGGAGTGTTGTGTGATGCCTAACAAGGTTGCTGGTGGGTTAAAGTAGGAATGTTGTGTGATGCCTAACAAGGTTGCTGGTGGGTTAAAGTGGAATGTTGGTTAACAATGTTGCTCCCCCAACCTGGTTCTTCCTCCCCCAACCTGGTTCTTCCTCCCCAAGTTCTTCCTCCCCTAACCTGCTCTCTGTTCTTCCTCCCCCAACCTGCTCTCTCGTTCTTCCTCCCCCAACCTGCTCTCTCGTTCTTCCTCCCCCAACCTGGTTCTTCCTCCCCAAGTTCTTCCTCCCCCAACACCTGCTCTCTGTTCTTCCTTCCCCAACCTGCTCTCTGATGATCATTGCTGACACCTGACGGAGACTGCTGACACCTGACACGGAGACTGCTGACACCTGACGGAGACACCTGACGGAGACTGCTGACACCTGACGGAGACTGCTGACACCTGACGGAGACTGCTGACACCTGACGGAGACACCTGACGGAGACTGCTGACACCTGACGGAGACTGCTGACATCTGACGGAGACACCTGACGGAGACTGCTTACACCTGATGGAGACTGCTGACACCTGACGGAGACTGCTGACACCTGACGGAGACTGCTTACACCTGATGGAGACTGCTTACACCTGACGGAGAGACACCTGACGGAGATTGCTGACACCTGACGGAGACACCTGACTGCTGACACCTGACGGAGACTGGAGACACCTGACGGAGACTGCTGACACCTGACGGAGACTGCTGAGACGGAGACTGACACCTGACGGAGACACCTGACGGAGACTGCTGACACCTGACGGAGACTGCTGACACCTGACGGAGACACCTGACGGAGACTGACACCTGACGGAGACTGCTGACACCTGACGGAGACTGCTGACACTGACGGAGACACCTGATGGAGACACCTGACGGAGACACCTGACGGAGACTGCTGACACCTGACGGAGACTGCTGACATCTGACGGAGACACTGACACGGTCAGCTGACATGATGGAGACACCGAACGGAGACTGCTGACACCTGACGGAGACTGCTGACACCTGACGGAGACACCTGACGGAGACACCTGACGGAGACTGCACAGAACATTCCTTTACCCCTGTTACCACCCACCTTTCTTTGAGCAGCTACAGTAACACCACATGCATCAAGCCAGCCATCATCTTGGAGAAGTGTTGCTATACCTCAACATGGCCCGGTGTGTGTCTGCCAAAGAGGACTTAACAGATTAGTGGGAAAAACTCATTCTAGGTTCCCTTTATTTATTTAAATCTTTGATGGGAGATTTTGGGGGATAGGAATGAGGTGGATGGTAATTCAGTAATGAAGACTCTCCTTGGCATCGCTCAGGCTGTTTCTGTAAACCTGACAGAGATGACAGACTGTCCCTGGCATCGCTCAGGCTGTTTCTGTAAACCTGACAGAGATGACAGACTGTCCCTGGCATCGCTCAGGCTGTTTCTGTAAACCTGACAGAGATGAAGACTCTCCTGGCATCGCTCAGGCTGTTTCTGTAAACCTGACAGAGATGAAGACTCTCCTTGGCATCGCTCAGGCTGTTTCTGTAAACCTGACAGAGATGAAGACTCTCCTTGGCATCGCTCAGGCTGTTTCTGTAAACCTGACAGAGATGAAGACTCTCCCTGGCATCGCTCAGGCTGTTTCTGTAAACCTGACAGAGATGAAGACTCTCCTTGGCATTGCTCAGGCTGTTTCTGTAAACCTGACAGAGATGAAGACTCTCCCTGGCATCGCTCAGGCTGTTTCTGTAAACCTGACAGAGATGAAGACTCTCCTTGGCATTGCTCAGGCTGTTTCTGTAAACCTGACAGAGATGAAGACTCTCCTTGGCATCGCTCAGGCTGTTTCTGTAAACCTGACAGAGATGAAGACTCTCCTTGGCATCGCTCAGGCTGTTTCTGTAAACCTGACAGAGATGAAGACTCTCCTTGGCATCGCTCAGGCTGTTTCTGTAAACCTGACAGAGATGAAGACTCTCCTTGGCATCGCTCAGGCTGTTTCTGTAAACCTGACAGAGATGAAGACTCTCCTTGGCATCGCTCAGGCTGTTTCTGTAAACCTGACAGAGATGAAGACTCTCCTTGGCATCGCTCAGGCTGTTTCTGTAAACCTGACAGAGATGAAGACTCTCCTTGGCATCGCTCAGGCTGTTTCTGTAAACCTGACAGACTGTCCCTGGCATCGCTCAGGCTGTTTCTGTAAACCTGACAATCATAGGGGGATGAAGACTCTCATGCGTGTTTGTGCGTGTGCATTGCTCAGCGTGCGGCTGTTTCTGTAAACCTGACAATCATGTGTGGGGGATGACTACATGTGTGAGTGTTTGTGTGTGTGTGTGTGTTGTGTGTGTGTGTGTGTGTGTGTGTGTGTGTGTGTGTGTGTGTGTGTGTGTGTGTGTGTGTGTGTGTGTGTGTGTGTGTGTGTGTGTGTGTGTGTGTGTGTGTGTGTGTGTGTGTGTGTGTGTGTGTGCACGCGCGTGTTTGTGCAGCGTGCATGTGCGCATGTGTGTCTGTGCGTGCACATGCGTGTTTGTGCGTGCACATGCATTTGTGCGTGTGCATATGTGTGTGTGTGTGTGTGTGTGCAAGCGTGCGCGCATGTGTGTCTGTGTGTGCACGCGCGTGTTTGTGCGTGTGCATATGTGTATGTGTGTATGTGTGTGTGCAAGCGTGCCCGCATGTGTGTCTGTGTGTGCACGCGCGTGTTCGTGCGTGTGCATGTGTGTGTGTGTGTGTGTGTGTGTGTGTGTGTGTGTGTGTGTGTGCACGCGCGTGTTTGTGCATGTGCATATGTATGTGTGTGTGTGTGTGTGTGTGTGTGTGTGTGTGTGTGTGTGTGTGTGTGTGTGTGTGTGTGTGTGTGTGTGTGTGTGTGTGTGTGTGTGTGTGTGTGTGTGTGTGTGTGTGTGTGTGTGTGTGTGTGCACGCGTGTTTGTGCATGTGCATATGTGTGTGTGTGTGTGTGTGTGTGTGTGTGTGTGTGTGTGTGTGTGTGTGTGTGTGTGTGTGTGTGTGTGTGTGTGTGTGTGTGTGTGTGTGTGTGTGTGTGTGTGTGCTATTTCCCCGGCATAAATCATGACACATCTCATCAAAACAAGATCACTTAAATAACAAAGACATTGGAGCTTTACATCTCTCTCCTTGTGTCTTCTTTATCCTGCTGTCATGATGAGACCGTGGTGTGGAGTTGTGTTCTTGTGTGATTCAGGGACCAGGATCTGGAGTTGTGTTCTTGTGTGATTCAGAGACCAGGATGTGGAGTTGTGTTCTTGTGTGATTTAGAAACCAGGATGTGGAGTTGTGTTCTTGTGTGATTCAGAAACCAGGATGTGGAGTTGTGTTCTTGTGTGATTCAGAGACCAGGATGTGGAGTTGTGTTCTTGTGTGATTTAGAAACCAGGATGTGGAGTTGTGTTCTTGTGTGATTTAGAAACCAGGATGTGGAGTTGTGTTCTTGTGTGATTCAGAAACCAGGATGTGGAGTTGTGTTCTTGTGTGATTTAGAAACCAGGATGTGGAGTTGTGTTCTTGTGTGATTTAGAAACCAGGATGTGGAGTTGTGTTCTTGTGTGATTTAGAAACCAGGATGTGGAGTTGTGTTCTTGTGTGATTCAGAGACCAGGATATGGAGTTGTGTTCTTGTGTGATTCAGAGACCAGGATGTGGAGTTGTGCTTGTGATGAGTAGCTCCCCTGTGGTGCTGGTTGTGTGAAGTTGGGATGTTGTGTTTGTGCTGTACAGCTGAGGTGGCGTGATCTTGAGACAGTCATGCTGTGCATCGTGTGGTTTTCAGTGCTCAGTGTATCACATCAAATTGTATTTGTCAAATGCGCCGAATAGAACAGGTGGAGACCTTACAGTGAAATGCTTACATACAAGTCCTTAACCAACAGTGCAGTTTTTCAGAAAATACTTTCAACATGTAAAATTAAAAATAAAAGTAAGAGATAAGAATAACAAATTATTTGAGGCTGTGGCAATGATGTTTCCTGTTAAAGTGGAATCAACAGAGTATTGTGTTGCGTCCATTCAGTAGAGATTCCCAGTGGCAAGATTATGGCTGAATGTGTTATAATACCCAGGGATGTCTATCAGGGACTGTGTTATAATACCCAGGGATGTCTATCAGGGACTGTGTTATAATACCCAGGGATGTCTATCAGGGACTGTGCTATAATACCCAGGGATGTCTATCAGGGACTGTGTTATAATACCCAGGGATGTCTATCAGGGACTGTGTTATAATACCCAGGGATGTCTATCAGGGACTGTGTTATAATACCCAGGGATGTCTATCAGGGACTGTGTTATAATACCCAGGGATGTCTATCAGGGACTGTGTTATAATACCCAGGGATGTCTATCAGGGACTGTGTTATAATACCCAGGGATGTCTATCAGGGACTGTGTTATAATACCCAGGGATGTCTATCAGGGACTGTGTTATAATACCCAGGGATGTCTATCAGGGACTGTGTTATAATACCCAGGGATGTCTATCAGGAGCTGTGTTATAATACCCAGGGATGTCTATCAGGGACTGTGTTATAATACCCAGGGATGTCTATCAGGGACTGTGTTATAATACCCAGGGATGTCTATCAGGAGCTGTGTTATAATACCCAGGGATGTCTATCAGGGACTGTGTTATAATACCCAGGGATGTCTATCAGGGACTGTGTTATAATACCCAGGGATGTCTATCAGGGACTGTGTTATAATACCCAGGGATGTCTATCAGGGACTGTGTTATAATACCCTGGGATGTCTATCAGGGACTGTGCTATAATACCCAGGGATGTCTATCAGGGACTGTGTTATAATACCCAGGGATGTCTATCAGGGACTGTGTTATAATACCCAGGGATGTCTATCAGGGACTGTGTTATAATACCCAGGGATGTCTATCAGGGACTGTGTTATAATACCCAGGGATGTCTATCAGGGACTGTGTTATAATACCCAGGGATGTCTATCAGGGACTGTGTTATAATACCCAGGGATGTCTATCAGGGACTGTGTTATAATACCCAGGGATGTCTATCAGGGACTGTGTTATAATACCCAGGGATGTCTATCAGGGACTGTGTTATAATACCCAGTGATGTCTATCAGGGACTGTGTTATAATACCCAGGGATGTCTATCAGGGACTGTGTTATAATACCCAGGGATGTCTATCAGGAGCTGTGTGATAGGAGGTTTAGACACTGATGATCCCACACAAACAGCTCAATAGCCTCTCTACAAAACCAATGTCCTCGTCCCGTCACCACGAACGCTCACACATGCTAATGTAATGGACGTTACGCTGCTTGCAGAGCGAGTACCACTTCCTCCTGATTCAGCGTAACACCGAGGCTTGAACTCAGGAACTATGCCTCACAAACACACGTGCCCACCCTCCTGAAGGAACATACCAGTCATGCCTCATAAAAGCAGGCTATTGGGCAGTGCAAGCAGAGCCAGTTCAGGCTGAGGAGAGAGTATCTAACACCCCCATGTCCTAGACTAACAGATCCCCACACTGGTAAAGTAGAAGCCAGTTCAGGCTGAGGAGAGAGTATCTAACACCCCCATGTCCTAGACTAACAGATCCCCACACTGGTAAAGTAGAAGCCAGTTCAGGCTGAGGAGAGAGTATCTAACACCCCCATGTCCTAGACTAACAGATCCCCACACTGGTAAAGTAGAAGCCAGTTCAGGCTGAGGAGAGAATATCTAACACCCCCATGTCCTAGACTAACAGATTCTCACACTGGTAAAGTAGAAGCCAGTTCAGGCTGAGGAGAGAGTATCTAACACCCCCATGTCATAGACTAACATATTCTCACACTGGTAAAGTAGAAGCCAGTTCAGGCTGAGGAGTGAATATCTAACACTCCCATGTCCTAGACTAACAGATTCTCACACTGGTAAAGTAGAAGCCAGTTCAGGCTGAGGAGAGAGTATCTAACACCCCCATGTCCTAGACTAACAGATCCCCACACTGGTAAAGTAGAAGCCAGTTCAGGCTGAGGAGAGAATATCTAACACCCCCATGTCCTAGACTAACAGATTCTCACACTGGTAAAGTAGAAGCCAGTTCAGGCTGAGGAGAGAGTATCTAACACTCCCATGTCCTAGACTAACAGATTCTCACACTGGTAAAGTAGAAGCCAGTTCAGGCTGAGGAGAGAGTATCTAACACCCCCATGTCCTAGACTAACAGATCCCCACACTGGTAAAGTAGAAGCCAGTTCAGGCTGAGGAGTGAATATCTAACACTCCCATGTCCTAGACTAAAAGATTCTCACACTGGTAAAGTAGAAGCCAGTTCAGGCTGAGGAGAGAGTATCTAACACCCCCATGTCCTAGACTAACAGATTCTCACACTGGTAAAGTAGAAGCCAGTTCAGGCTGAGGAGAGAGTATCTAACACCCCCATGTCCTAGACTAACAGATTCTCACACTGGTAAAGTAGAAGCCAGTTCAGGCTGAGGAGAGAGTATCTAACACCCCCATGTCCTAGACTAACAGATTCTCACACTGGTAAAGTAGAAGCCAGTTCAGGCTGAGGAGAGAGTATCTAACACCCCCATGTCCTAGACTAACAGATTCTCACACTGGTAAAGTAGAAGCCAGTTCAGGCTGAGGAGAGAGTATCTAACACCCCCATGTCCTAGACTAACAGATCCCCACACTGGTAAAGTAGAAGCCAGTTCAGGCTGAGGAGAGAGTATCTAACACCCCCATGTCCTAGACTAACAGATTCTCACACTGGTAAAGTAGAAGCCAGTTCAGGCTGAGGAGAGAGTATCTAACACCCCCATGTCCTAGACTAACAGATCCCCACACTGGTAAAGTAGAAGCCAGTTCAGGCTGAGGAGAGAGTATCTAACACCCCCATGTCCTAGACTAACAGATTCTCACACTGGTAAAGTAGAAGCCAGTTCAGGCTGAGGAGAGAGTATCTAACACCCCCATGTCCTAGACTAACAGATTCTCACACTGGTAAAGTAGAAGCCAGTTCAGGCTGAGGAGAGAGTATCTAACACCCCATGTCCTAGACTAACAGATTCTCACACTGGTAAAGTAGAAGCCAGTTCAGGCTGAGGAGAGAGTATCTAACACCC
This sequence comes from Oncorhynchus gorbuscha, assembly GCF_021184085.1. Classification (NCBI taxonomy): domain Eukaryota; kingdom Metazoa; phylum Chordata; class Actinopteri; order Salmoniformes; family Salmonidae; genus Oncorhynchus; species Oncorhynchus gorbuscha. Next base: position 174,792 of record NW_025745770.1, on the reverse strand, counting down.
CCATGTCCTAGACTAACAGATTCTCACACTGGTAAAGTAGAAGCCAGTTCAGGCTGAGGAGAGAGTATCTAACACTCCCATGTCCTAGACTAACAGATTCCCACACTGGTAAAGTAGAAGCCAGTTCAGGCTGAGGAGAGAGTATCTAACACCCCCATGTCCTAGACTAACAGATTCTCACACTGGTAAAGTAGAAGCCAGTTCAGGCTGAAGAGAGAGTATCTAACACCCCCATGTCCTAGACTAACAGATTCTCACACTGGTAAAGTAGAAGCCAGTTCAGGCTGAAGAGAGAGTATCTAACACTCCCATGTCCTAGACTAACAGATCCCCACACTGGTAAAGTAGAAGCCAGTTCAGGCTGAGGAGAGAGTATCTAACACCCCCATGTCCTAGACTAACAGATTCTCACACTGGTAAAGTAGAAGCCAGTTCAGGCTGAAGAGAGAGTATCTAACACCCCCATGTCCTAGACTAACATATCCTCACACTGGTAAAGTAGAAGCCAGTTCAGGCTGAGGAGAGAGTATCTAACACCCCCATGTCCTAGACTAACAGATTCTCACACTGGTAAAGTAGAAGCCAGTTCAGGCTGAGGAGAGAGTATCTAACACCCCCATGTCCTAGACTAACAGATTCTCACACTGGTAAAGTAGAAGCCAGTTCAGGCTGAGGAGAGAGTATCTAACACCCCCATGTCCTAGACTAACAGATTCTCACACTGGTAAAGTAGAAGCCAGTTCAGGCTGAGGAGAGAGTATCTAACACCCCCATGTCCTAGACTAACAGATTCTCACACTGGTAAAGTAGAAGCCAGTTCAGGCTGAGGAGAGAGTATCTAACACCCCCATGTCCTAGACTAACAGATTCTCACACTGGTAAAGTAGAAGCCAGTTCAGGCTGAGGAGAGAGTATCTAACACCCCCATGTCCTAGACTAACAGATTCTCACACTGGTAAAGTAGAAGCCAGTTCAGGCTGAGGAGAGAGTATCTAACACCCCCATGTCCTAACAGACTCAACAGATTCTCACACTGGTAAAGTCACACTGGTAAAAGCCAGTTCAGGCTGAGGAGAGAGTATCTAACACCCCCATGTCCTAGACTAACAGATTCTCACACTGGTAAAGTAGAAGCCAGTTCAGGCTGAGGAGAGAGTATCTAACACCCCCATGTCCTAGACTAACAGATTCTCACACTGGTAAAGTAGAAGCCAGTTCAGGCTGAGGAGAGAGTATCTAACACCCCCATGTCCTAGACTAACAGATTCTCACACTGGTAAAGTAGAAGCCAGTTCAGGCTGAGGAGAAGTATCTAACACCCCCATGTCCTAGACTAACAGATCTCACACTCACAGTTCAGTTCAGGCTGAGGAGAGAGTATCTAACACCCCCATGTCCTAGACTAACAGATTCTCACACTGGTAAAGTAGAAGCCAGTTCAGGCTGAGGAGAGAGTATCTAACACCCCCATGTCCTAGACTAACAGATTCTCACACTGGTAAAGTAGAAGCCAGTTCAGGCTGAGGAGAGAGTATCTAACACCCCCATGTCCTAGACTAACAGATTCTCACACTGGTAAAGTAGAAGCCAGTTCAGGCTGAGGAGAGAGTATCTAACACCCCCATGTCCTAGACTAACAGATCCCCACACTGGTAAAGTAGAAGCCAGTTCAGGCTGAGGAGAGAGTATCTAACACCCCCATGTCCTAGACTAACAACAGATCCCCACACTGGTAAAGTAGAAGCCAGTTCAGGCTGAGGAGAGAGTATCTAACACCCCCATGTCCTAGACTAACAGATCCCCACACTGGTAAAGTAGAAGCCAGTTCAGGCTGAGGAGAGAGTATCTAACACCCCCATGTCCTAGACTAACAGATTCTCACACTGGTAAAGTAGAAGCTTCCAGTCTGTATCCACTAAATTCACCTTTCAGATATTTCCCTGAGAAATCATTCAAGTTGTGGGCTGTTACAATCATTTACTCTACAATATCCACACATCCTCTTTATATCAGAAGAAACCAATATTACTATGCAACCGCATACCACCTCCTAACACTGTCTCCGCTTCGTAGGACACTTTCTCTAAATCAAATGGAAATGCTGAACTGATCCTCCCATGTCCTACAGGCTGCTGCCGGGGATATAACAAGATTAAAACCTAATAGATTTTCAGGAAGTGTCAAGCACTGGAGACTGAATTATTCACCCATTCATATTGTTCTCTGGATTGAAATGCTTTGGGCAAAAAAGAAAACTACGTGTTGTTTTCCAAATATATTCCTCCACTCTGAATATTTCATACCTTTGTGTCGCTGGAGGTTGTAAAATGCTACCGGTGAAAGAAAACTCTAGAATTTAGTTCCTGTTATACGATGAATCAACCCTTTATGAAGCTGTGTCCTTCTGAAAACAAACACGTTTCTAAATTCCACAATACAATTGTGCTGGCTGCAATATTGGCAAAACTTATGTACCAGGTTTTTCCCCCAACCTTTGACATTGCTTCAAGGATTTGTTATCAGAAAGAGGAAGGAGGCATTCATTGATCTAACAACAAAAAAAATGGTTTAAAGCTTGCTTTCAGTTATTTCCTTTTTTGTCAAAGGTTTTTGAGTTTTTTTTTTATGTCAATTCCAGCATTTTTCAAGGGCTCTTTATCCAATTTAATTTGCACAATGTGTAACACATATGTGAACTCTGCGAGGAAACCTTCATTGAGAAATATTCTTTCTAAAAGGTGAACATATCTCAAGGTAATCTTAATAAAGAGCCTCACTGTTAAAGATCACTTTACATATGAAGAGAACCACCTGCTGGTGAAAAACACTATTGACCATAACCACATCGCTCAGAAATGCTCAAAGTCTAATTCAAATAATAAACAAGATGGAAAAATTTCTGTTAATCTTTCAAAAACTAACTAAATGTGGACATCTATGGCCTGTGCAAGTTGTTATAAATGAATAAAAAATCAAACTTTTTTGCTTGCTAGCCAGTAGCTTAGCTTGCTATGCTAGGTAGTTACAGCTAATGTTAGACAACAGAGCTAGTTAAAACGTTAGCAAGCAATCGCTATGTTCACAGTTCCAGCTTCTGCTGGCTTTGGGCTCATACTTACTCATCCTCTGTTAGTCTAGGACATGGGGGTGTTAGATACTCTCTCTTCTGCTGGCTTTGGGCTCATACTTACTCATCCTCTGTCTCCAACAGAACTTTAAGATGATGTGATGTGATCAGATCAACATGAAGTTGATAATTGGGTATCAGAGAAGTGCCACCAAAGCTGTGATCATCTCCCCGTACTGTCCTATGAGCAGGTCTTTAATTTAATAGTTTATTTGTTAATAACATCGCAGAGACAAAGCAAGACGAAATGAACTAGATGGCTAATTAAGCTGGTTCCTCTAATAAACAAGAATGTCTGCTAATTAAATGCCCAGATTTTACAGATACACGTTCACTCATATCCGAGTTAAAGGAAGTGTGACTGCTTCAGTCAGATAGATAATGTGCTTCTTCCTGATCATCGCCTCATCTTTGTGATGAGGGTCTCTCTCTCTCCCTCCCCATCTCTCTCTCTCTCTGTGTCTCTCTGTCTCCTCTCTCTCTCTCTCTTTCTCCCTCCCCATCTCTCTCTCTCTCTGTGTCTCTCTGTCTCCTCTCTCTCTCTCTCTTTCTCCCTCCCCATCTCTCTCTCTCTCTCTGTGTCTCTCTGTCTCTCTCTCTCTGTGTCTCTCCCTCCCCATCTCTCTCTCTCTCTGTGTCTCTCTGTCTCCTCTCTCTCTCTCTTTCTCCCTCCCCATCTCTCTCTCTCTCTCTGTGTCTCTCTGTCTCCTCTCTCTCTCTTTCTCTATCTTTCTTTCTTTCTCCCTCTCTCCCTATTTCTCTCTCTCTCTGTGTCTCTCTCGCTGTCTCCCTCTCCCTCTTTCCCTCTTTCCCTCTCCCTATTTCTTTCTCTCCATCTCTCCCTCTCTCCCTCCCTCCCTCTCTCTGTCTATCTCTCTCTCTCTGTCTGGATGCAGGCTTTTGCAGGATGAAATACTGTGTTTATGTTTATATTCAAGGCAGATGGTTATGTGTTTGAGAGAAGGTGTTTTAAACTGTCTGAGAGAAGGTGTTTTCATCAGCTGCCAATTACCGGCAGATCAGAGATTATACTGTTTTGTGGAAGCAGTGGAGGTTGTAGACGCTGGCATTTCAAGAAATATAAATTGTACTCCACTGTTTTGTTTATGGACAACAGTTTATGGTAGATAATATTCTTTCAATCACAGATAATGACTGTTCACTTTTTGTGCACTTCTGCTATGGGTCCATTTCCAGCCTAACACTTGTTCTGTCATGGTGTTGTAGTGCGTCTCCTAGTATAATGTCTCATCTGTCACCAGGTTGGGGATGAAAGTAGAACCACAGCAACTATTGACATATCGTTCCGCACCTCTACATTATGTGATAATATAATAAAGACTAAGATAATATGATTAAGATACAAACTGATCGGTACAAGAATTTGTTCGTCCAGACAAATTGAACAGATTCTTGTGTTAACACTTAGATAATATTCGACAAATGAATAAAAACTGTTGGGAAACTGTAGCTGTGCAACGTAGAACCCTTTTGTAAAGGTTTTCTAAGCGGTTTGTTAACAGATTATGAGTAATTTTAATGTAATTGGTAAAGGAAGTGTGTTGACCTGGTGCAGTGGTGTGACCTCACCTGGAATCAGTTTGTAATGGGCCGGCTGCCAGCCAAACATTCATTGAACAACCCATATTCCCTGAGAGATTCTCTTTGCATCCACATCCCTGTACTGCACAAACAGTCTTGCATTGTGCTAGTCATTGTATTGTGTGGATTCATGAGGTCATACAGTCTGTTTGAAAGAGGATTTGATTCTCTTGATTTCCCTTCGTGTCTTTACCCTCATTCTTTGAGTGGTGGCCTGGCCTTCTAGATTTCAGTAACTGACGGATATTGGTCCAAATGTCTTTTTCCAGGAACTGCTCAGCTCATTTTCATTGGGAAATAACCCCTAGCCTCATGGTACAGTCCCAGGACTCTGAAATAACCCCTAGCCTCATGGTACAGTCCCAGGACTCTGAAATAACCCCTAGCCTCATGGTACAGTCCCAGGACTCTGAAATAACCCCTAGCCTCATGGTACAGTCCCAGGACTCTGAAATAACCCCTAGCCTCATGGTACAGTCCCAGGACTCTGAAATAACCCCTAGCCTCATGGTACAGTCCCAGGACTCTGAAATAACCCCTAGACTTATGGTACAGTCCCAGGACTCTGAAATAACCCCTAGCCTCATGGTACAGTCCCAGGACTCTGAAATAACCCCTAGCCTCATGGTACAGTCCCAGGACTCTGAAATAACCCCTAGACTCATGGTGCAGTCCCAGGACTCTGAAATAACCCCTAGCCTCATGGTGCAGACCCAGGACTCTGAAATAACCCCTAGACTCATGGTGCAGTCCCAGGACTCTGAAATAACCCCTAGCCTCATGGTGCAGACCCAGGACTCTGAAATAACCCCTAGCCTCATGGTGCAGACCCAGGACTCTGAAATAACCCCTAGCCTCATGGTACAGTCCCAGGACTCTGAAATAACCCCTAGCCTCATGGTGCAGACCCAGGACTCTGAAATAACCCCTAGCCTCATGGTGCAGACCCAGGACTCTGAAATAACCCCTAGACTCATGGTACAGTCCCAGGACTCTGAAATAACCCCTAGACTTATGGTGCAGTCCCAGGACACTGAAATAACCCCTAGCCTCATGGTGCAGACCCAGGACTCTGAAATAACCCCTAGACTCATGGTGCAGACCCAGGACTCTGAAATAACCCCTAGCCTCATGGTGCAGTCCCAGGACACTGAAATAACCCCTAGCCTCATGGTACAGTCCCAGGACTCTGAAATAACCCCTAGCCTCATGGTACAGTCCCAGGACTCTGAAATAACCCCTAGACTTATGGTGCAGTCCCATGACTCTGAAATAACCCCTAGACTTATGGTGCAGTCCCAGGACTCTGAAATAACCCCTAGCCTCATGGTACAGTCCCAGGACTCTGAAATAACCCCTAGACTTATGGTGCAGTCCCAGGACTCTGAAATAACCCCTAGCCTCATGGTACAGTCCCAGGACTCTGAAATAACCCCTAGACTTATGGTGCAGTCCCAGGACTCTGAAATAACCCCTAGACTCATGGTGCAGTCCCAGGATTCTGAAATAACCCCTAGCCTCATGGTACAGTCCCATGACTCTGAAATAACCCCTAGACTTATGGTGCAGTCCCAGGACTCTGAAATAACCCCTAGACTTATGGTGCAGTCCCAGGACTCTGAAATAACCCCTAGACTCATGGTGCAGTCCCAGGATTCATAAATAACCCCTAGACTCATGGTGCAGTCCCAGGACACTGAAACAACCCCTAGACTCATGGTGCAGACCCAGGACTCTGAAATAACCCCTAGACTCATGGTGCAGTCCCAGGATTCATAAATAACCCCTAGACTCATGGTACAGTCTCAGAACTATGACATAACCCATAGACTCATGGTGCAGTCCCAGGACTCTGAAATAACCCCTAGACTCATGGTGCAGACCCAGGACTCTGAAATAACCCCTCAACTTATGGTACAGTCCCAGGACTCTGAAATAACCGCTAGACTCATGGTACAGTCCCAGGACTCTGAAATAACCCCTAGACTTATGGTGCAGTCCCAGGACTCTGAAATAACCCCTAGACTCATGGTGCAGTCCCAGGACCGCTAGACTCATGGTACAGTCCCAGGACTCTGAAATAACCCCTAGACTCATGGTACAGTCCCAGGACTCTGAAATAACCCCTAGACTCATGGTGCAGTCCCAGGACTCTGAAATAACCCCTAGACTCATGGTACAGTCCCAGGACTCTGAAATAACCCATAGACTCATGGTGCAGTCCCAGGACTCTGAAATAACCTCTAGACTCATGGTACAGTCCCAGGACTCTGAAATAACCGCTAGACTCATGGTACAGTCCCAGGACTCTGAAATAACCCCTAGACTAGTTTGTTAGTTTATTTGTGCCTGGAATGGTGTTGTGCTGAACGTACAAGGAATACAATGCTTTATAAATTGTAAAACCTGCAGTATGTTAGATACGACCACTCTGAACAGAATTGTACATGTAATGTAAAGCAAACCCACTCACCTCTCTCTCTCTCTCCCTCAAGGCTACCATATCTGTTTTGTTTTCTGTCTCGCTGACTCTTTCCATTGTTAAAAGGTTGAATCACTTTGAAGTCTAAACCTGTCCTAAAGGGGGCAACAGAATGTTCTTTGAATGACAAGGACAATGTCCATTGTTAGCTGCTCCATAGTGGTGACACTGAGGTGGAAGTGTAGTGTTACCATTTAAAGCAGTGGGGGGGATCAGCCAAAGAAGGGGGACATTTAGAAGAATGGTAATAGGAAATCTGTCTGAATGGAGCAAAATAACCTGAAGTGATATGTACTATATAACTGAATGTACTTAGCTTGTTAAACAGCCATTATAAAAGGTTCTTGTTCTTGTGTGAGAGCTGTGTAATGTTACATTTGGTCCGTCTCTAATAGTTAACTGACTCTGTTCAGATAGTTGTGAAAGCACTTGAACAAGTAAATCATTGTTCTTCACACAGGGAGGCGGCACCCATTAAAGTACATAGAGTCCTGTGATGAAAGATGAGATAAAAATACATGTTTTGATGTGGATAAAACGGCTCAGGCATTTCATCTTGAATGTCTCATCTAGAGTGTCGGAGCCGTCCAGTCCTCTATAACAGCATCTGTTCCTCAGCCTGTGATGACAAACACCGTCTGAAAGATCAAACGATCTGCTGACAAAACGTCCAAAGATGAGGCTCTCTGCAGAGAAAAGTGGATAGGAAAGAAAACACATTCAGGACACTACCAGTAGGAGGACCTATCGTGAACCGTTCAGGACTCTACCAGCAGACAGATCTATCATGAACAGTTCAGGACTCTACCAGCGGACAGACCTATCATGAACAGTTCAGGACTCTACCAGTAGGAGGACCTATCGTGAACCGTTCAGGACTCTACCAGCAGACAGATCTATCATGAACAGTTCAGGACTCTACCAGCGGACAGACCTATCATGAACAGTTCAGGACTCTACCAGTAGGAGGACCTATCGTGAACCGTTCAGGACTCTACCAGCAGACAGATCTATCATGAACAGTTCAGGACTCTACGGACAGACCTATCAGAACAGAGGACCAGTAGGAGGACCTATCATGAACAGTTCAGGACTCTACCAGTAGGAGGACCTATCATGAACAGTTCAGGACTCTACCAGCAGACAGATCTATCATGAACAGTTCAGGACTCTACCAGTAGGAGGACCTATCATGAACAGTTCAGGACTCTACCAGTAGGAGGACCTATCATGAACAGTTCAGGACTCTACCAGCAGACAGATCTATCATGAACAGTTCAGGACTCTACCAGTAGGAGGACCTAGGTTCAGGATCTATCATGAACAGTTCAGGACTCTACGGACAGACCTATCATGAACAGAGGATCTAGTAGGAGGACCTATCATGAACAGTTCAGGACTCTACCAGTAGGAGGACCTATCATGAACAGTTCAGGACTCTACCAGTAGGAGGACCTATCATGAACAGTTCAGGACTCTACCAGTAGGAGGACCTATCATGAACAGTTCAGGACTCTACCAGCAGACAGATCTATCATGAACAGTTCAGGACTCTACCAGTAGGAGGACCTATCATGAACAGTTCAGGACTAGGAGGACCTACCAGTAGGAGGATCTATCATGAACAGTTCAGGACTCTACCAGTCAGGAGGATCTATCATGAACAGTTCAGGACTCTACCAGCAGACAGATCTATCATGAACAGTTCAGGACCAGTAGGAGGATCTATCATGAACAGTTCAGGACTCTACCAGTAGGAGGATCTATCATGAACAGTTCAGGACTCTACCAGTAGGAGGATCTATCATGAACAGTTCAGGACTCTACCAGTAGGAGGACCTATCATGAACAGTTCAGGACTCTACCAGTAGGAGGACCTATCATGAACAGTTCAGGACTCTACCAGTAGGAGGACCTATCATGAACAGTTCAGGACTCTACCAGCAGACAGATCTATCATGAACAGTTCAGGACTCTACCAGTAGGAGGATCTATCATGAACAGTTCAGGACTCTACCAGTAGGAGGATCTATCATGAACAGTTCAGGACTCTACCAGTAGGAGGATCTATCATGAACAGTTCAGGACTCTACCAGCGGACAGACCTATCATGAACAGTTGGGGTAGCTGCCTCCAAGTTTGCCCTTCTCGGTTGTTTGTCTTTTTGATACTGCATGTCCTTAGTTGAGACACCACTGTGAAAGTGACCTTTTCAGCTCCCTCTCGCCTCCGACAGTTCCACTCGTTTCCTGGTGATTCAGTCCTGTAACATTCCCTGGAGTATCGATGCTCCTCAACCTTGATGCTTACTGTGTGCTAAGTGGACAACAATCTCCACTCACCAACCCCCCAACAGAACCCCCACTCACCAACCCCCCAAAAGAACCCCCACTCACCAACCCCCCAACAGAACCCACACCCACCAACCCCCAAAATAACCCCCACTCACCAACCCCCAACAGAACCCCCACTCACCAACCCCCAACAGAACCCACACTCACCAACCCCCAAAATAACCCCCACTCACCAACCCCCAACAGAACCCACACTCACCAACCCCCAACAGAACCCCCACTCACCAACTACCCAACAGAACCCCCACTCAACAATCCCCCAACAGAACCCCCACTCACCAACCCCCAACAGAACCCCCACTCACCAACTACCCAACAGAACCCCCACTCACCAACCCCCAACAGAACCCCCACTCACCAACCCCCAACAGACCCCCACTCACCAACTACCCAACAGAACCCCCACTCAACAATCCCCCAACAGAACCCACACTCACCAACCCCCAACAGACCCACCACTCACCAATCCCCCGACTGAACCCCTACTCACCAATCCCCCGACAGAACCCCCACTCACCAATCCCCGACAGAACCCCCACTCACCAACCACCAGACTGAACCCCTACTCACCAATCCCCCGACAGAACCCCCACTCACCAATCCCCGACAGAACCCCCACTCACCAACCCCCAACAGAACCCCCACTCACCAACCCCCAACAGAACCCCCACTCACCAACCCCCAACAGAACCCCCACTCACCAACCACCTGACAGAACCCCCACTCACCAATCCCCGACAGAACCCCCACTCACCAACTACCCAACAGAACCCCTACTCACCAACCACCCGACAGAACCCCCACTCACCAATCCCCGACAGAACCCCCACTCACCAACTACCCAACAGAACCCCCACTCACCAACCACCCGACAGAACCCCCACTCACCAATCCCCCGACAGAACCCCCACTCACCAATCCCCCGACATAGAGGGAAAGCTGTGTCTCTAAAAGCATGTATGTTGGATTTTGAGGCTGTTTGACGCATTTACACTCAACTGGGTTGCTGAATATGGGACCACTTACCCTGTTCAGCGAATCCTATCAAGATATAGCAACCACCAGGTTCACTGAGTTTCTCTGGGCACTCAGTTGGATTGGATAATGCTAGATTGTCATTCGGATCCAACTTTTTCTTTCCCTGAATGACATGAGTCCTTTGACCCAGCAAAGTCAGCTGTAACCAGCATCTCATCAGAAGTGATTTGAGGAACATGCCGTGTGTGTCCGTGTCTGTGTGTGTCTGTGTGTCTGTGTGTGTGTGTGTGTGTGTGTGTGTGTGTGTGTGTGTGTGTGTGTGTGTGTGTGTGTGTGTGTGTGTGTGTGTGTGTGTGTGTGTGTGTGTGTGTGTGTGTGTGTGTGTGTGTGTGTGTGTGTGTGTGTGTGTGGGTGTCTGAGTGCGGGTGTGTGTAATATGTGCGGGTGTGTTCCAATATGCCACAGAGTCTATTAACAGTCCATTTCAGTTACCATTGGCCTAATGGATGTTGACATCAAATCTACTCTACTTGTAAATCTGGGGAGCAGACGGTCAGATGAGGTGAAACGTACGGCTGCTATTCCAAAGGATCCCGTTTTAGATTCTGTTCACTGGTGTGATGCCCATGCCCCGTAGATGCTCACCTACGTCTCGGGAAGTTAGTGGAGTTTGTTGGAAAGTCGTGACTGAAATAACAAAGGCCCCAATAACACCCGGAGTGTGTACTGAACACGAAGTTGACCCTTCAGCCGTGACCTCTAACGACCTCTACATCCGTTCACAATGCCTTAGACCCAATCTGTTTATATCACTTATTCCCTTTTCAGTGTTTTAACACTTCTTCAGTTTCAACACTGACGTGTTGTGTAATTATTTTTTTGTCACATGGGTTCACCAGGCAGAATGTGATTGGTCATCCCCTGGATAGTACAGGGTTGATTAGGGTTCACCATGCAGAATGTGATTGGTCGTCCCCTGGATAGTACAGGGTTGATTAGGGTTCACCAGGCAGAATGTGATTGGTCATCCCCTAGATAGTGCAGGGATGATTAGGGTTCACCAGGCAGAATGTGATTGGTCGTCCCCTAAATAGTGCAGGGATGATTAGGGTTCACCATGCAGAATGTGATTGGTCGTTCCCTGGATAGTGCAGGGATGATTAGGGTTCACCATGCAGAATGTGATTGGTCGTCCCCTGGATAGTACAGGGATGATTAGGGTTCACCATGCAGAATGTGATTGGTCGTTCCTGGATAGTGCAGGGATGATTAGGGTTCACCATGCAGAATGTGATTGGTCGTCCCTGGATAGTACAGGGATGATTAGGGTTCACCATGCAGAATGTGATTGGTCGTCCCCTGGATAGTACAGGGATGATTAGGGTTCACCATGCAGAATGTGATTGGTCGTTCCCTGGATAGTGCAGGGATGATTAGGGTTCACCATGCAGAATGTGATTGGTCGTCCCCTGGATAGTACAGGGATGATTAGGGTTCACCATGCAGAATGTGATTGGTCGTTCCCTGGATAGTGCAGGGATGATTAGGGTTCACCATGCAGAATGTGATTGGTCGTCCCCTAAATAGTGCAGGGATGATTAGGGTTCACCATGCAGAATGTGATTGGTCATCCCCTGGATAGTACAGGGATGATTAGGGTTCACCATGCAGAATGTGATTGGTCGTCCCCTGGATAGTACAGGGTTGATTAGGGTTCACGATGCAGAATGTGATTGGTCGTCCCCTAGATAGTGCAGGGATGATTAGCGTTCACCATGCAGAATGTGATTGGTCATCCCCTGGATAGTACAGGGATGATTAGGGTTCACCATGCAGAATGTGATTGGTCGTCCCCTAGATAGTGCAGGGATGATTAGGGTTCACCATGCAGAATGTGATTGGTCGTCCCCTGGATAGTACAGGGATGATTAAGGTTCACCATGCAGAATGTGATTGGTCGTCCCCTGGATAGTACAGGGATGATTAGGGTTCACCATGCAGAATGTGATTGGTCGTCCCCTGGATAGTACAGGGATGATTAGGGTTCACCATGCAGAATGTGATTGGTCGTCCCCTTGATAGTGCAGGGATGATTAGGGTTCACCATGCAGAATGTGATTGGTCGTCCCCTTGATAGTGCAGGGATGATTAGGGTTCACCATGCAGAATGTGATTGGTCGTCCCCTGGATAGTACAGGGATGATTAGGGTTCACCATGCAGAATGTGATTGGTCGTCCCTGGATAGTGCAGGGATGATTAGGGTTCACCATGCAGAATGTGATTGGCCGTCCCTGGATAGTACAGGGATGATTAGGGTTCACCATGCAGAATGTGATTGGTCGTCCCCTGGATAGTACAGGGATGATTAGGGTTCACCATGCAGAATGTGATTGGCCGTCCCCTGGATAGTACAGGGATGATTAGGGTTCACCATGCAGAATGTGATTGGTCGTCCCCTGGATAGCGCAGGTACTTTCTCTTTGCCTTGGTCACAACATTCTCGAACATCACTAGAAAGATAAGGAATGAATTAGCAACATGAATTACCATCATTAATAACAATGACAGTGTTTATCTAAAGACTCACTACGTCCCTGGATATTTGTATGATTCATTTGTTCAGGAAGGATTAGACTTCCATGTCCTTATTCAATTATTATCTGAATGTATTTATTACAAATGATTTGAATGTCAGTATGTGTGGATTAAAACATATAACCTTAATTTACCTCGGTTTTAGAAATACATGGTAGTTCTATAAAGAACAAGAACAGACATACATTTTCAAAAGGAAAGTCACATCATTCTGAGAAAGCACAAGAAACATACTTCTCATCTCTGATGATGATATGACCATGTAGGTAAACTACATGACCATCCCCTACATGTAGTTACACTACATGACCATCCCCTACATGTAGTTACACTACATGACCATCCCCTACATGTAGGTACACTACATGACCATCCCCTACATGTAGTTACACTACATGACCATCCCCTACATGTAGGTAAACTACATGACCATCCCCTACATGTAGGTACACTACATGACCATCCCCTACATGTAGGTACACTACATGACCATCCCCTACATGTAGGTACACTACATGACCATCCCCTACATGTAGGTACACTACATGACCATCCCCTACATGTAGGTACACTACATGACCATCCCCTACATGTAGTTAAACTACATGACCATCCCCTACATGTAGGTACACTACATGACCATCCCCTACATGTAGGTACACTACATGACCATACCCTACATGTAGGTACACTACATGACCATCCCCTACATGTAGTTACACTACATGACCATCCCCTACATGTAGTTACACTACATGACCATCCCCTACATGTAGGTACACTACATGACCATCCCCTACATGTAGGTACACTACATGACCATCCCCTACATGTAGGTACACTACATGACCATCCCCTACATGTAGGTACACTACATGACCATCCCCTACATGTAGGTAAACTACATGACCATCCCCTACATGTAGGTAAACTACATGACCATCCCCTACATGTAGGTAAACTACATGACCATCCCCTACATGTAGGTACACTTCATGACCATCCCCTACATGTAGGTACACTACATGACCATCCCCTACATGTAGGTACACTACATGACCATCCCCTACATGTAGTTACACTACATGACCATCCCCTACATGTAGGTACACTACATGACCATCCCCTACATGTAGTTACACTACATGACCATCCCCTACATGTAGGTAAACTACATGACCATCCCCTACATGTAGGTACACTACATGACCATCCCCTACATGTAGGTACACTACATGACCATCCCCTACATGTAGGTACACTACATGACCATCCCCTACATGTAGGTACACTACATGACCATCCCCTACATGTAGGTACACTACATGACCATCCCCTACATGTAGGTACACTACATGACCATCCCCTACATGTAGTTACACTACATGACCATCCCCTACATGTAGGTACACTACATGACCATCCCCTACATGTAGGTACACTACATGACCATCCCCTACATGTAGTTACACTACATGACCATCCCCTACATGTAGTTACACTACATGACCATCCCCTACATGTAGGTACACTACATGACCATCCCCTACATGTAGGTACACTACATGACCATCCCCTACATGTAGGTACACTACATGACCATCCCCTACATGTAGGTACACTACATGACCATCCCCTACATGTAGGTACACTACATGACCATCCCCTACATGTAGGTACACTACATGACCATCCCCTACATGTAGGTACACTACATGACCATCCCCTACATGTAGGTACACTACATGACCATCCCCTACATGTAGGTACACTACATGACCATCCCCTACATGTAGTTACACTACATGACCATCCCCTACATGTAGTTACACTACATGACCATCCCCTACATGTAGTTACACTACATGACCATCCCCTACATGTAGTTACACTACATGACCATCCCCTACATGTAGTTACACTACATGACCATCCCCTACATGTAGTTACACTACATGACCATCCCCTACATGTAGTTACACTACATGACCATCCCCTACATGTAGTTACACTACATGACCATCCCCTACATGTAGTTACACTACATGACCATCCCCTACATGTAGTTACACTACATGACCATCCCCTACATGTAGTTACACTACATGACCATCCCCTACATGTAGTTACACTACATGACCATCCCCACATGTAGTTACACTACATGACCATCCCCTACATGTAGTTACACTACATGACCATCCCCTACATGTAGTTACACTACATGACCATCCCCTACATGTAGTTACACTACATGACCATCCCATACATGTAGGTACACTACATGACCATCCCCTACATGTAGGTACACTACATGACCATCCCCTACATGTAGTTACACTACATGACCATCCCCTACATGTAGTTACACTACATGACCATCCCCTACATGTAGGTACACTACATGACCATCCCCTACATGTAGTTACACTACATGACCATCCCATACATGTAGGTACACTACATGACCATCCCCTACATGTAGGTACACTACATGACCACCCCCTACATGTAGTTACACTACATGACCAAAAGTATTTCAACCACTGCTTGATGACCATCTCATTCCAAATTCAAGAGCATTAATATGGAGTTGGTCCCCCCCTCTGCTACTCTAACAGCCTCCACTCTTCTGGGAACTTTCCTCTGGATGTTGGAACATGGCTGTTGGGGACACGTTTCTATTCAAATTCAAGAGGATTAGTGAGGTCGGGCACTGATTGGACGATTAGTCCTGGCTCGCAGTTGGCGTTCCAATTCATCCCAAAGGTGTTCGGTGGGGTTGAGGTCAGGGCTCTGTGCAGGACAGTCAAGTTCTTCCACAAAGATCTCGACAAACCATTTCTGTATGGAACTCGCTTTGTGCACGGGGGCATTGTCATGCTGGAAGAAGAAAGGCCTTCCCCAAACTCTTTCCACAAAGTTGGAAGCAAAGAATCGTCTTGAATGTAATGGTATGCTCAGCATTAAGATTTCCCTTCACTGGAACTAAGGGGCAAAGTCCAAACCATGAAAAACTGCCCCAGACCATCATTCCTCCTCCTTCAAACTTTACAGTAGGCACTATGCATTCGGGCCGGTATCATTCTCTTGGCATGCAGAGACCAATTGCGGCGAGCTTTACACCCCTCCAGCCGACACTTCACATTACACATGGTGATCCTAGGCTTGCTTGCGTGCGGCTGCTTGGCTCTGAAAACCCATCTCATGTAGCTTCCGACAAACAGTTCTTGTGGTGACGTTGCTTAGAGATGAAGTTTGGAATTCGGTAGTAGGTGTTGCAACCGAGGACAGACAATTTTGTGTGGCCTACCACTTTGCGGCTTAGCCGTTGTTGCTCTAATTTGAAGGGGTGTCCACATATTTGAGTATATATAGTGTATAGTAATAATGGTCTGTCTACATGGTTATTACATACTCAGACTGGTGGTCTGTCTACATGGTTATTACATACTCAGACTTGTGGTCTGTCTACATGGTTATTAAATACTCAGACTTGTGGTCTGTCTACATGGTTATTACATACTCAGACTGGTTGTCTGTCTACAAGGTTATAACAGCATGGTGTACTATCTCTGTACCTCTGTACTGTCTACTTCTGTAAAGCATGTTGTACTATCTCTGTACTGTCTACTTCTGTAAAGCATGGTGTACTATCTCTGTACTGTCTACTTCTGTAAAGCATGGTGTACTATCTCTGTACTGTCTACTTCTGTAAAGCATGGTGTACTATCTCTGTACTGTCTACTTCTGGAAAGCATGTTGTACTATCTCTGTACTGTCTACTTCTGTAAAGCATGGTGTACTATCTCTGTACTGTCTACTTCTGTAAAGCATGTTGTACTATCTCTGTACTGTCTACTTCTGTAAAGCATGTTGTACTATCTCTGTACCTCTGTACTGTCTACTTCTGTAAAGCATGTTGTACTATCTCTGTACTGTCTACTTCTGTAAAGCATGGTGTACTATCTCTGTACTGTCTACTTCTGTAAAGCATGGTGTACTGTCTCTGTACTGTCTACTTCTGTAAAGCATGGTGTACTATCTCTGTACAGTCTACTTCTGTAAAGCATGGTGTACTATCTCTGTACTGTCTACTTCTGTAAAGCATGGTGTACTATCTCTGTACCTCTGTACTGTCTACTTCTGTAAAGCATGGTGTACTATCTCTGTACTGTCTACTTCTGTAAAGCATGGTGTACTATCTCTGTACCTCTGTACTGTCTACTTCTGTAAAGCATGTTGTAATTAGATGTACTAAGCACTGTCCAGCTGTGACAGTGTTGTTAATGGAGCCCAAGTTCAACTCGGTTCCCGAGTAGCACAGTGGTCTAAGACACTGCATCTCAGTGGTAAGACACTGCATCTCAGTGGTCTAAGACACTGCATCTCAGTGGTAAGACACTGCATCTCAGTGGACAGTGGTCTGCACTGCATCTCAGTGGTCAATCTCAGTGGTCTGAGACACTGCATCTCAGTGGTCTAAGACACTGCATCTCAGTGGTCTAAGACACTGCATCTCAGTGGTCTGAGACACTGCATCTCAGTGGTCTGAGACACTGCATCTCAGTGGTCTAAGACACTGCATCTCAGTGGTCTAAGACACTGCATCTCAGTGGTCTAAGACACTGCATCTCAGTGGTCTGAGACACTGCATCTCAGTGGTCTAAGACACTGCATCTCAGTGGTCTAAGACACTGCATCTCAGTGGTCTGAGACACTGCATCTCAGTGGTCTAAGACACTGCATCTCAGTGGTCTGAGACACTGCATCTCAGTGGTCTGAGACACTGCATCTCAGTGGTCTGAGACACTGCATCTCAGTGGTCTGAGACACTGCATCTCAGTGGTCTGAGACACTGCATCTCAGTGGTCTGAGACACTGCATCTCAGTGGTCTGAGACACTGCATCTCAGTGGTCTGAGACACTGCATCTCAGTGGTCTGAGACACTGCATCTCAGTGGTCTGAGACACTGCATCTCAGTGGTTTAAGACACTGCATCTCAGAGGTGTCACTGCAGTACCTGGTTTGATTCCAGGCTGCATCACAGCCCGCTGTGTTTGGGATTCCCATAGAGTGGCGCACAGTTGGCCCAGCGTCACCGGGGGAGGCCCTCATTGTAAATAAGAGTTTGTTCTTTACTGACTTGCCTAGTTAAATAAAAAATTGTAGCAAATATTAAACCCTTTGGTGAAGACAACGAAGGTTTTTACCTGGTAGATTGTCTTTGATGGCTTGTTGCCTCTGTGTTGAACGTCTCATTGCTGTTGTCTGTGATAATAAGGACGTTTCTTTCTGATTACAAACCACAGCAAGATGTTTATTGGTGTAGTGATCACTGTTGTGGGGTTATTTTGATTACGTCATTTAAAAAAATCACTTTCATCTTTTCAATCTGTAAAAAGCATCAATTTGTTTAGGCTTTTATCAACGACCAATACCTCTGTCCACAGATGAGGAATTTCATTTACAGTCTATCACCATGACAACTGTCTTTCAGCCAGGAGTTTATTCAGCACTCTAAACTGTCCCTGGGAAGCTCAGTATATGTTTGGCTGATTTTGACCAAATGAAAGTACTGAAAAGGCTGTCTGTTAGTACACAGACCCCGTCACCGATCAGGAAATAAAAGAAACCTAATTATGAGTAACATTCACCCTGAATTTTCTAATTAGACCTGCCAATATTCCATGAACAAGATTTCATTTGGATGTGGGTCCGTCTCATTCAACCTATCCCATTCAACGTTGCATTCATTCTGTGGATTCGGAAGTCGATTGTGGTCCATTCTAATACACTTCCTGAATTCACCAATGTTATTTAAAACATTTATTTCATCTAACTCTATGAATAAGGAGTAATATAAAATACAAGCTAATACATCTGGTGGTAGGTAGCCTGGCAGTTAAGAGCATTGGACCAGTAACCAAAAGGTCGCTGGTTTGAATCCCAGAGCCAACTGGGTGAAGGGAAATAAAAGTCTGACGATGTGCCCTTGAGCAAGGCACTTAACCCTAACTTGTCCTGTAAGTCACTCTGGATAAGAGTGCCTGTTAAATGACAAAAACAGAAAAGGATGTAAAAGTCCACAGTCATGTGGGGCCATACAGTCTACATCCCTGTACAAGGAACATCACAGCAGAACACCAAACACTAAATGTTCTCCATGTTGCCTCTGCAATTTGGAGCCAATTTGTTGTGGCTGCAGTTTCACTGCTTTAGCCATGAACTCTCCGTCAGGGCAGGAGAACCAGGACGACTGGAGCAGTATCTGCAACTGACACAATGGATTCACAGACTGTCCAAGACATGTCACTCCTTCCCTGCATGTCTCCCATGGATATCTGCCCGGTCCCAGGGGACAAGTCATTTACCCACTCCTCTCCCATCTCTGCACTGAGCTGCCAGTCAGTCAGAATGAGGGAGAAGTCATTTACCCACTCCTCTCCCATCTCTGCACTGAGCTGCCAGTCAGAATGAGGAGAAGTCATTTACCCACTCCTCTCCCATCTCTGCACTGAGCTGCCAGTCAGAATGAGGGAGAAGTCATTTACCCACTCCTCTCCCATCTCTGCACTGAGCTGCCAGTCAGAATGAGGGAGAAGTCATTTACCCACTCCTCTCCCATCTCTGCACTGAGCTGCCAGTCAGAATGAGTGACAAGTCATTTACCCACTCCTCTCCCATCTCTGCACTGAGCTGCCAGTCAGAATGAGGGAGAAGTCATTTACCCACTCCTCTCCCATCTCTGCACTGAGCTGCCAGTCAGAATGAGTGACAAGGCAAGTTCAATTGGTGGCCATTCTCTCTACCCATCTCTGATCTCTCTACCAACCTAATACTACATGTCTGTTTGTTCAAATAAAACTGTCAGTGAAAGGAAAATAATACTACTGTACATGTCTGTTTGTTCTAAAAACTGTTGTCAGTGAAAGGGAAAATAATACATGTTTGTAGTTTTAAAATTGATTTAAAAATCTTTCTAAGTTAAAGTATTGATTTAAAAATCATCCATTCCACACTGCTATAGATATTAAAAACGAACAGACAAACTATCATGCCTCTACTACTCAACCTCTACTACTCACGCCCTCTCTACTCACTACTCTCTACCAACCCTCTACTACTCTCTCTACCAACCTCTCTACAATCCTCTCTACTACTCTCTCTACCAACCTCTCTACTCACGCCCTCTACTACTCTCTCTACCAACCTCTCTACTACTCTCTCTACCAACCTCTCTACTCCTCTCTACTACCCTCTCTCTACCAACCTCTCTACTACTCTCTCTACCAACCTCTCTACCAACCTCTCTACTACTCTCTCTACCAACCTATCTACAACCTCTCTACTACTCTCTCTACCAACCTCTCTACTACTCTCTCTACCAACCTCTCTACTACTCTCTCTACCAACCTCTCTACTACTCTCTCTACCAACCTCCCTACTACTCTCTACCAACCTCTCTACTACTCTCTCTACTACTCTCTCTACCAACCTCTCTACTACTCTCTCTACTACTCTCTCTACCAACCTCTCTACTACTCTCTCTACCAACCTCTCTACAACCTCTCTACTACTCTCTCTACCAACCTCTCTACCAACCTCTCTACTACTCTCTCTACCAACCTCTCTACCAACCTCTCTACTACTCTCTCTACCAACCTCTCTACCAACCTCTCTACTACTCTCTCTACTACTCTCTCTACCAACATTTCTACTACTCCTCTCTACTACTCTCTCTACCAACCTCTCTACTACTCTCTACTACCAACCTCTCTACCAACCTCTCTACTACTCTCTCTACTACCCTCTCTCTACCAACCTCTCTACTACTCTCTCTACCAACCTCTCTACCAACCTCTCTACAACCTCTCTACTACCCTCTCTCTACCAACCTCTCTACTACTATCTCTACCAACCTCTCTACCAACCTCTCTACTACTCTCTCTACCAACCTCTCTACTACTCTCTCTACCAACCTCTCTACTACTCTCTCTACCAACCTCTCTACTACCCTCTCTCTACCAACCTCTCTACTACTATCTCTACCAATCTCTCTACCAACCTCTCTACTACTCTCTCTACCAACCTCTCTACCAACCTCTCTACTACTCTCTCTACCAACCTCTCTACTACTCTCTCTACCAACCTCTCTACTACCTCTCTACCAACCTCTCTACTACTCTCTCTACCAACCTCTCTACCAACCTCTCTACTACTCTCTCTACCAACCTCTCTACCAACCTGTCTACTACTCTCTCTACCAACCTCTCTACTACTCTCTCTACCAACCTCTCTACTACTCTCACTACCAACCTCTCTACCAATCCTCTCTACTACTCTCTCTACTACCCTCTCTACCAATCTCTCTACTACTCTCTCTACCAACCTCTACTACAACCTCTCTACCAACCTTTCTAAAACCTCTCTACTACTCTCTCTACCAACCTCTCTACTCTCTCTACTACTCTCTCTACCAACCTCTCTACTACTCTCTCTACTACCTCTCTCTACCAACCTCTCTACTACTCTCTCTACCAACCTCTCTACTACTCTCTCTCTACAATCCTCTCTACCAACCTCTCTACTACTCTCTCTCTACAATCCTCTCTATCACCCTCTCTACTACTCTCTCTACTACAACCTCTCTACTAACCTCTCTACTACTCTCTCTACTACAACCTCTCTATCAACCTCTCTACTACTCTCTCTCTACAATCCTCTCTACCAACCTCTCTACTACTATCTCTCTACAATCCTCTCTACTACTCTCTCTCCAACCTCTCTACTACTCTCTCTCTACAATCCTCTCTACTACTCTCTTTCTACAACCTCTCTACTACTCTCTCTACAATCCTCTCTACCAACCTCTCTCAACTCTACTATCACCCTCTACTACCTCTCTCTACAATCCTCTCTACAAACCTCTCTACTACTCTCTGCCAACCTTCTCTACTATCACCCTCTCTACTACTCTCTCTACCAACCTCTCTCTACCCTCTCTCTACAACTCTCTCTACCAACCTCTCTACTACTCTCTCTACCAACCTCTCTACCAACCTCTCTACTACTCTCTCTACCAACCTCTCTACCAACCTCTCTACTACTCTCTCTACCAACTCTCTACTACTCTCTCTACCAACCTCTCTACTACTCTCTCTACCAACCTCTCTACTACCCTCTCTCTACCAACCTCTCTACTACTCTCTCTACCAACCTCTCTACCAACCTCTCTACTACTCTCTCTACCAACCTCTCTACCAACCTCTCTACTACTCTCTCTACCAACCTCTCTACTACTCTCTCTACCAACCTCTCTACTACTCTCTCTACCAACCTCTCTACTACTCTCTCTACAACCTCTCTACAATCCTCTCTACTACTCTCTCTACCAACCTATCTACAATCCTGTCTACTACTCTCTCTACCAACCTCTCTACTACTCTCTCTACCAACCTCTCTACAATCCTCTCTACTACTCTCTCTACAACCTCTCTACTACCTCTCTACCAACCTCTCTACAATCCTCTCTACTACCTCTCTACCAACCTATCTACAATCCTGTCTACTACAATCTCTCTACCAACCTCTCTACTACTCTCTCTCCAACCTCTCTACAATCCTCTCTACTACTCTCTCTACCAACCCTCTCTACCAATCCTCTCTACTACCTCTCTACAATCCTCTCTACTACTCTCTCTACAATCCTCTCTACAATCCTCTCTACTACTCTCTCTACCAACCTCTCTACTACTCTCTCTACAACCTCTCTACTACTCTCTCTACAATCCTCTCTACTACTCTCTCTACAATCCTCTCTACTACTACCAACCTCTCTACAATCCTCTCTACTACTCTCTCTACTACCCTCTCTCTACAATCTCTCTACTACTCTCTCTACCAACCTCTCTACTACTCTCTACCAACCTCTCTACAATCCTCTCTACCAACCTCTCTACCAACCTCTCTACAATCCTCTCTACTACTCTCTCTACCAACCTCTCTACAATCCTCTCTACAATACTCTCTCTACCAACCTCTCTACTACTCTCTCTCTACAATCTCTCTCTACTACCCTCTCTCTACCAACTTTCAAAATCCTCTCTACTAACCTCTCTACAACCTCTCTACAATCCTCTCTACTACTCTCTCTACCAACCTCTCTACAATCCTCTCTACTACCCTCTCTCTACCAACCTCTCTACTACCCTCTCTACTACAACCTCTCTACTACTCTCTCTACCAACCTCTCTACAATCCTCTCTACTACCCCTCTCTACTAATCTCTACCAACCTCTCTACCAACCTCTCTACTACTCTCTCTACAATCCTCTCTACTACCCTCTCTCTACAATCCTCTCTACTACTCTCTCTACAACCTCTCTACAACCCTCTCTCTACCAACCTCTCTACTACTATCTCTACCAATCTCTCTACAACCTCTCTACTATCCTCTCTACAACCTCTCTACCAACCTCTCTACTACTCTCTCTACCAACCTCTCTACTACTCTCTCTACAATCCTCTCCTATCTACCCCTCTCTACTACTCTCTCTCTACAACCTCTCTACAATCCTCTCTACTACTCTCTCTCTACAATCCTCTCTACTAACCTCTCTACTACTCTCTCTACAACCTCTCTACTACCTCTCTACAACCTCTCTACTCTCTACTACCAACCTCTCTACAATCCTCTCTACTACTCTCTCTACAACCCTCTACTACAATCTCTCTACTACTCTCTCTACCAACCTCTCTACTACTCTCTCTCTACCAACCTTTCTAAAATCCTCTCTACTACTCTCTCTACCAACCTCTCTACAATCCTCTCTACTACTCTCTCTCTACCAATCCTCTCTACTACTCTCTCTACCCTCTCTCTGCAACCTTCTCTCATCTCTCTATCAACCTCTCTACTACTCTCTCTCTACAATCCTCTCTATCACCCCTCTCTACTACCCGCTCTCTATCAACCTCTCTACACCCTCTCTACTACCATCTCTCTACAATCCTCTCTACTAACCCTCTCTCTACAACCCTCTCTCTACAACCTCTCTATCACCCTCTCTACTACCTCTCTCTAAATCCTCTCTATCACTACCTCTCTCTACACCTTCTCTCATCTCTATCACCTCTCTCTACAACCCTCTCTACTACTCTCTCTCTATCAACCCTCTCTACTACTCTCTCTACAACCCTCTCTGCCACCTTCTCTCACAATCCTCTCTCAACCTCTCTCAACTCTCTCTCACCCCTCTACTACCTCTCTCTACCCTCTCTACAAACCTCTCTCCTCTCTCTGCCACCTTCTCTCATCTCTCTATCACCCTCTCTATCACCCTCTCTCTACAACCCTCTCTCTATCACCCTCTCTCTACCACCCGCTCTCTAAACCTCTCTACTACCCTCTCTCTACACCCTCTCTCTAAAACCCTTCTCTCACCCTCTCTACACCCTCTCTCTACTACCCTCTCTCTACACCTTATTTCACCTCTCTACACCCTCTCTCTACTACCCTCTCTCTATCACATTCTCTACTACCCTCTCTCTACCACATTCTTTCATCTCTCTATCACCCTCTCTACCACCCTCTCTCCACCATCTCTTTCATCTCTCTATCACCCTCTCTACTACCCTCTCTCTACCACCCTCTGTCCTCTCTCTACCACTCTCTCTCATCTCTCCATCACACTCACCCTATCACCCTCTCACTACCCTCTCTCTAAATGAATGTTACTCTCTCTAGGGTAGGGAGGAGAGGGCAGGGAGGCGAAGGTGGGAGGAGAGGGTAGGGAGGAGAAGGTAGGAGGAGAGGGTGGGGGGATGGTAGGGAATAGAGGGTAGAGACTAGGTGTGGTTGATGGAGGTAGAGAGGAATGTGTTGGAGGTAGACAAGAAGACAGAGTGACAGAGGGTAGTTTGAAAGAGAAAGAGGCAGCAAGTAGGGGAGAGATGAAAGAATGAAGATAGGGAGAAGAGGAAAGTGATGGTTATAGAGGACGTTCTGTATCTTCAGACGTTAAGTAGTTCCAGCGACAGAAGCTCATGTATTGAATGGGGGTTACAATACATCTGGTGATCTACAGTTGCAACACATGTAAAGAGGGAGCTGTGAAAACAGCCCGGTAACTGTAAGTGCCCAAGCCTGTATACTAGAGATACTGTATACTGTATACTAGAGAGTGATGTAAAACAAGAGGGGAAAGTAGAGGCTGAACCTGGAGCCAGTTATATGAAATGAACTGTCAACAGAGGGGGAAGTAGAGGCTGAACCTGGATCCAGTTATATGAAATGAACTGTCAACAGAGGGGGAAGTAGAGGCTGAACCTGGAGCCAGTTATATGAAATGAACTGTCAACAAGAGGGGGAAGTAGAGGCTGAACCTGGATCCAGATATATGCAATGAACTGTCAACAAGAGGGGGAAGTAGAGGCTGAACCTGGATCCAGTTATATGAAATGAACTGTCAACAGAGGGGGAAGTAGAGGCTGAACCTGGAGCCAGTTATATGAAATGAACTGTCAACAAGAGGGGGAAGTAGAGGCTGAACCTGGAGCCAGTTATATGCAATGAACTGTCAACAAGAGGGGGAAGTAGAGGCTGAACCTGGAGCCAGTTATATGCAATGAACTGTCAACAAGAGGGGAAGTAGAGGCTGAACCTGGAGCCAGTTATATGCAATGAACTGTCAACAAGAGGGGGAAGTAGAGGCTGAACCTGGAGCCAGTTATATGAAATGAACTGTCAACAGAGGGGGAAGTAGAGGCTGAACCTGGAGCCAGTTATATGAAATGAACTGTCAACAGAGGGGGAAGTACAGGCTGAACCTAGAGCCAGTTACAGTGGGGAGAACAAGTATTTGATACACTGCCGATGTTGCAGGTTTTCCTATTTACAAAGCATGTAGAGGTCTGCAATTTTTATCATAGGTAGACTTCAACTGTAAGAGAATCTAAAACATAAATCCAGAAAATCACATTGTATGATTTTTAAGTGATTGATTTGCATTGTATTGCATGACATAAGTATTTGATCACCTACCAACCAGTAAGATTTCCAGCTCTCTCAGACTTGTTCGTTTTTCTTTAAAATCCCGCCTGTTCTCCACTCCTTACCTGTATTATCTGCACCTTTTTGAACTCGTTACCTGTATAAAAAACACCTGTCCACACACACAATCAAACAGACTCCAACCTCTCCACAATGGCCAAGACCAGAGAGCTGTGTAAGGACATCAGCGATACAATTGTAGACCTGCACAAGGCTGGGATGGGCTACAGGACAATAGGCAAGCAGCTTGGTGAGAAGGCAACAACTGTTGGCGCAATTATTAGAAAATGGAAGGAGTTCAGGATGACGGTCAATCACCCTCTGTCTGGGGCTTCATGCAAGATCTCACCTCGTGGGGCATCAATGATCATGAGGAAGGTGAGGGATCAGCCCAGAACTACATGGCAGGACCTGGTCAATGACCTAAAGAGAGCTGGGACCACAGTCTCAAAGAAAACCATTAGTAACACTGCCGTCATGGATTAAAATCCTGCAGCGCACAAGTCCTCCTGCTCAAGCCAGCGCATGTCCAGGCCCGTTTGAAGTTTGCCAATGACCATCTGGATGATCCAGAGGAGGAATGGGAGAAGGTCATGTGGTCTGATGAGGCAAAAATAGAGCCTTTTGGTCTAAACTCCACTCACCGTGTTTGGAGGAAGAAGAAGGATGAGTACAAACCCAAGAACACCATCCCAACCGTGAAGCATGGAGGTGGAAACATCATTCTTTGGTGATGCTTTTCTGCAAAGGGGACAAGACGACTGCACCGTATTGAGGGGAGGATGGATGGGGCCATGTATTGATATCTTGGCCTACAACCTCCTTCACTCAGTAAGAGCATTGAAGATGGGTCGTGGCTGGGTCTTCCAGCGTGACAACGAATTGAAACACACAGCCAGGGCAACTAAGCAGTGGCTCCGTAAGAAGCATCTCAAGCTCCTGGAGTGGCCTAGCCAGTCTCCAGACCTGAACCCAATAGAACATTTTTGGAGGGAGCTGAAAGTCCTTATTGCCCAGCGACAGCCCCAAAACCTGTAGGATCTGGAGAAGGTCTGTATGGAGGAGTGGGCCAAAATCCCTGCTGTAGTGTGTGCAAACCTTGTCAAGAACTACAGGAAATGTATGATCTCTGTAATTGCGAACAAAGGTTTCTGTACCAAATATTAAGGTCTGCTTTAATGATGTATCAAATACATGCAATAAAATACATGCAATAAAATGCAAAATAATTACTTAGAAATCATACAATGTGATTTTCTGGATTTTTGTTTTAGATTCCATCTCTCACAGTTGAAGTGTACCTATGATAAAAGTTACAGAACTCTACATGCTTTGGTAGGAAAGCCTGCACAATCAGCAGTGTATCAAATACTTGGTCTCCCCACTGTATATGAAATGAACTGTCAACAAGAGGGGAAGCTGAGGCTGAACCTGGAGTCAGTTATATGAAATGAACTATCAACAGAGGCTGAACCTAGAGTCAGTTATATGAAATGAACTATCAACAGAGGCTGAAACTAGAGTCAGTTATGTGAAATGAACTATCAACAGAGGCTGAAACTAGAGTCAGTTATATGAAATGAACTGTCAACAAGAAGGAAAGCTGAGGCTGAACCTAGAGTCAGTTATATGAAATGTCAACAAGATGGGCAAGCATAGGCTGAACTCTATGGTGTGTGTGTGTGTGTGTGTGTGTGTGTGTGTGTGTGTGTGTGTGTGTGTGTGTGTGTGTGTGTGTGTGTGTGTGTGTGTGTGTGTGTGTGTGTGTGTGTGTGTGTGTGTGTGTGTGTGTGTGTGTGTGTGTGTGTGTGTGTGTGTGTGTGTGTGTGTGTGTGTGTATGGGTCGCAGCTAAGTGGAGGAGGACAGGAGGGAGAGGTGATGTGCTGTGGACCATGTCACAGTCCCTGAGCAACGCAGGAGTACAGCAGCTTCACAGCTCATAGAGCACCAATGAGGCCTCAAGGATACAGTACTGTTCAGTAGTATACCAACCACACGTCCCTTTCAAAGTCAATAACAGATCAGAATAACAGCTGCAGTACTACGAAGGAAATACTTCCATGGGAAAACTGTTCAAGGTTTTAACAAGACTTTGTAATTGAGGGATGTTTTTATCCTTCTGTCAACTATCTACTATATCTGCTCTGAGCATTTGTCCTGTCGCCTGTAAGTTTAACGTCCCGTAGTAATGTGTTGTACTTGACACTCGTTACAGTACCAAGATATATAAATATCTTGGAATTTTAATTGATGACGGCCTCTCTTTTAAATTGCATATTCAACAACTTACAAGAAAATTGAAGCTGAAGTTGGTATTTTATTTTAGGAATAAGGCCTGTTTTTCTTTTGAAGCCAGAAGGAGGCTAGTAATCAGCTACATGTATGCCTTTAATAGACTATGGGGATATTTTATATATGAATGCTTCCACTCAGTGTTTGAGGTCAATTGACACTCTTTACCATGGCACTTTGAGATTTATTTTAAACTTAACTACTGCACTTTGTATACCAGGGTTGGCTGGCCTTCTCTAGTCACTCGTAGGCTCAGTCACTGGTATACTTTTATTTACAAAGCCTTTGCACCACTGCACTTTGTATACCAGGGTTGGCTAGCCTTCTCTAGTCACTCGTAGGCTCAGTCACTGGTATACTTTTATTTACACAGCCTTTACGCACCACTGCACTTTGTATACCAGGGTTGGCTGGCCTTCTCTAGTCACTCGTAGGCTCAGTCACTGGTATACTTTTATTTACAAAGCCTTTACGCACCACTGCACTTTGTATACCAGGGTTGGCTGGCCTTCTCTAGTCACTCGTAGGCTCAGTCACTGGTATACTTTTATTTACAAAGCCTTTACGCACCACTGCACTTTGTATACCAGGGTTGGCTGGCCTTCTCTAGTCACTCGTAGGCTCAGTCACTGGTATACTTTTATTTACAAAGCCATTTTGGGTTTACTACCTTTTTATTTGGGCATTTTTATTGTTCAGAAATGTGGTGGGTCGTCTCTTCGTTCGCTGGACTTTATCCTGCTAACTGTTCCAAATGTCCCAACTGAATTTGGTAAAAGGGCTTTTATGTACTCTGCACCATCGTCTTGGAACGCCTTACAAGATACTTTTAAACTGGAAGAACTTGTCCGGATTGGTGTTTTTAAATCACTGATGAAGGATCTTGGGACTGATTCACTGACCTGTCAATGTTTTTAATTTGCTGTTTTTGATTTTGTTATACTCTTGTGAATTCTATGGTTTTTACTAGATTACTTGTAGTTTTTCATGTTGTCTGTCTGTATATTTTTGTAATGACTTGGTGCTGCCTATCTTGGCATGGGCGCTCTTGAAAAACAGACTTTAATCTCAATGAGCTCTTCCTGGTTAAATAAAGGGTTAAATAAAAAAAATGGGGGAAAAAATGCATTGCCTGGTCGTCCCTGGTAACGAGATGTTGTAGTGAACCTTGGATTGAAGGCCATTCAGGCCGAAATGGAAGCCTGTTTATTTGTCCCAATAAAAACATTCTAGAGCGTATAAATAAAGTCGGTAGGCTCTCTATTCTGTCATTGGTGCTACAGATGCCTGTAGCTTGGGACTTGAGTTTCATCCCTGCAAGTTGGTCCTGTGGTCCTGTGTAGCTCAGTTGGTAGAGCATGGCGCTTGTAACGCCATGGTAGTGGGTTCGATCCCGGGACCACCCATACGTAAATGTATGCACACATGACTTAAGTCCCGCTTTGGATAAAAGCGTCTGCTAAATGGAATTTATTATTATTATTATTATTATAAGTTCCAATGCCATACAACTTTACTGTGGGGAAGTTGATGTGTTGATACGCTTCACTTTGCTGCCATACAACTTTACTGTGGGGAAGTTGATGTGTTGATACGCTTCACTTTGCTGCCATACAACTTTACTGTGGGGAAGTTGATGTGTTGATACGCTTCACTTTGCTGCCATACAACTTTACTGTGGGAAGTTGATGTGTTGATACCTTCACTTTGCTGCCATACAACTTTACTGTGG
Source organism: Oncorhynchus gorbuscha (assembly GCF_021184085.1). Taxonomy (NCBI): domain Eukaryota; kingdom Metazoa; phylum Chordata; class Actinopteri; order Salmoniformes; family Salmonidae; genus Oncorhynchus; species Oncorhynchus gorbuscha. Next base: position 144,573 of record NW_025745770.1, on the reverse strand, counting down.
GGAAGTTGATGTGTTGATACGCTTCACTTTGCTGCCATACAACTTTACTGTGGGGAAGTTGATGTGTTGATACGCTTCACTTTGCTGCCATACAACTTTACTGTGGGGAAGTTGATGTGTTGATACGCTTCACTTTGCTGCCATACGACTAGTTTCACATGTGTCTCCAACGATCACGAGGTCAAATAGATCTGAAACAATTGTCATGTATATTTACCTCCCCTTATCCAACTTGATTACTCATGTTCGTCTTATCAATAGCGATTATCAATTTTAGAAATTACAGTGCAGGGGAATGAGGTTATTTCTATCAGAAACAATATGCTTTTTTCACTTGGAACCGGAAGGATCGCTCAACCTTATTCATGGTTTTCTTGCGGGTAAAGGTGGTGGTGTTATGAGGGAATTAAGTCAAGGTCCGAATACAGCGTATCTGTGGACACACCTCCACCACATCTCCATGTATTATATTTCCCCGTGCTGAAGGTCAAGGTGAGAACACAGCGTATCTGTAGACACACCTCCACCACATCTCCATGTATTATATTTCCCCCGTGCTGAAGGTCAAGGTGAGAACACGTATCTGTAGACAGAAAAGTGCACCACATCTCCATGTATTATATTTCCCCGTTTTGGGCTCTGGTCTGAAACTGTAGTCTGAAACTCCACCAGTCTCCAAACTGTAGTCTGAACTGTAGTCTGAAACTGTAGTCTGAAACTGTAGTCTGAAACTGTAGTCTGAAACTCGAGTCTGAAACTCTAGTCTGAAACTCTAGTCTGAAATCAAGGTGAAACTTTCAGCTCAAACTACTATGCAACTGATCAGCAATGCAGAGTTATTTGAGCCCCAAAACGACAAGAAAAATAATCAACAACCTGCATCTCATCTCTCATATCAGAGTCCCTCATTGTACAGAAAATACCCAAACACAGTAGACTTCCACTGAATCAGGGGCTCCTGGTGTCAACGGAACAATGACTTCTACAAGAGAGTGATGCAATGCAGGATTGAATATGACTACATTCAGGTACCAGAAAATAAGCTGTGTCCTGTTCCTCTCGCTGCGCTCATTATTCCACCGTGAAAGCGGAGACACAAATGCAATCTGAAATGGAAATGCAGTCTGCATACTATTCAAAATGAAGGCTGTGGGTATTGAGCCCCAAAAACCAGCCTGAATACTACTCAACTGAATGAAGGCTGTGGTTATTGGGTAAAAACCAGCCTGAATACTACTCAACATGAAGGCTGTGGTTATTGGGTAAAAACCAGCCTGAATACTACATTCAACATGAAGGCTGTGGGTATTGGGTCAAAAACCAGCCTGAATACTACTCAACATGAAGGCTGTGGGTATTGGGTAAAAACCAGCCTGAATACTATTCAAAATGAAGGCTGTGGGTATTGGGTAAAAACCAGCCTGAATACTACTCAACATGAAGGCTGTGGTTATTGGGTAAAAACCAGCCTGAATACTACTCAACATGAAGGCTGTGGGTATTGGGTAAAAACCAGCCTGAATACTACTCAACATGAAGGCTGTGGTTATTGGGTAAAACCAGCCTGAATACTACTCAACATGAAGGCTGTGGTTATTGGGTAAAAACCAGCCTGAATACTACTCAACATGAAGGCTGTGGGTATTGGGTAAAAACCAGCCTGAATACTACTCAACATGAAGGCTGTGGGTATTGGGTAAAACCAGCCTGAATACTACTCAACATGAAGGCTGTGGTTATTGGGTAAAAACCAGCCTGAATACTACTCAACATGAACGCTGTGGTTATTGGGTAAAAACCAGCCTGAATACTACTCAACATGAAGGCTGTGGTTATTGGGTAAAAACCAGCCTGAATACTACTCAACATGAAGGCTGTGGGTATTGGGTAAAAACCAGCCTGAATACTACTCAACATGAAGGCTGTGGTTATTGGGTAAAAACCAGCCTGAATACTACTCAACATGAACGCTGTGGTTATTGGGTAAAAACCAGCCTGAATACTACTCAACATGAAGGCTGTGGTTATTGGGTAAAAACCAGCCTGAATACTACTCAACATGAACGCTGTGGTTATTGGGTAAAAACCAGCCTGAATACTACTCAACATGAAGGCTGTGGGTATTTGGTAAAAACCAGCCTGAATACTACTCAACATGAAGTCTGTGGGTATTGGGTAAAAGCCACCAGGTTTTGGGTGAACAGGAAGTACTGGTTCACACTTTCAGTTTTAATAGTCACAGTGGGAACAACATCTCCTATACGCTTCCTGATGAACTCAGTCACCGTGTCCATGTTTACATCAATGTTATTCTCAGAGGCAAACAGGAATATATCCCAGGCCACATGATCAAAACATGTTTATTTTTATTTAAACTTTATTTAACTAGGCAAGCCAGTTAAGAAAAAGTTCTTATTTAGAATGACAGCCTACCGGGGTGAGTTAACTGCCTTGTTCAGGGACAGAACAACATAATTTTACCTTGTCAGCTTGGGGATTCCATCCAGCAACCTTTTGATTACTGGCCCAGAACTCTAACCACTAGGCTACCTGCCACCCCATCTTGAAGCACGGATTCTGATTGGTCGTTGAATAGACCTTAGCACGGGTACATCCTGTTTGAGTTTCCGCCAATAGTAAGGGAGGAGCAGAATAGAGTCATGATCTGATTTGCTGAATGTAGCGTGGGGGAGGACCTTGTAGCCACCCAGGAAGAGGAAGTAACAATGGTCAAGAGTTTTTGATGCGTGAGTTCTACAGGCATTGTGTTGATAGAACTTTGGAAAGCTTTTTCCTCAAATTTGCTTTATTTAAATCCCCAGTTACAAGAAATGCAGCCTCAGGATCTGTGGTTTCCAGTTTGGACAAAGTCCACCTAGTTCCTTGAGGGCAGTCGTGGTATTGGCTTGAGGGGGAATATACACGGCTGTGACTATAACCAAATATAATTATCTTGGGCGGTAATATTGTCGGCATTTGATATGAGGTATTCTAGGTTGGATGAACAAAAGGACTCGAGTTCCTGTACATTATCACAATCACACCATGAGTAGTTAATATCTGAAACATACACCACCACCTTTCTTCTTCACGGAGAGTTCTTTATTCCTGTCTGTACGATGTACTGAGAACCCGGCTGGCTTTATGGAAGGGGACAGTATATCTGGAGAGGGTCATGATTCCGTGAAACAAAGTATGTTACGGTCCCTGTTGTCTCCCTTGAAGGAGATCCTCAACCTGAGCTCATCTACTTCATTGTCCAGGGACTGAACATTAGCGAGTAATATACTCAGAACAGGTGGAGGGTGTGAACGCCTCCTGAGTCGGACTAGAAGTCCACAATACCTCTTCTCCGTCGGCGGTGTCTTGGAGCAGCCTCGGGGACAAGTTCAATTTGCTGGGGGGTACGAACAAAGGATCCAAGTTACCTCCGCTCTGCTATCCCAAAAGGTCTTTCTGACTGTATGCAATAACACACAAAAACATTCTGGGCTAATAATGTAAAAAATAACATACAAAAAAACAAAACACTGCATAGTTGCTTAGGAGCTAGAAGCAGAGCTGCCATGTCTGTCAGCGCATCTATGAAACTACCCCAAAATAGCAGAAACCATAGCTGTGGGAAGTAGGGAATCACCCCCAGATAACTCACAATGAAAAAAATATGAATGTAATGAGCAGAGAGAAATACTCGACAGCTTCCACAGAATAGAAGAAACCACCAGAAACAGCTACCCCAACATAGAAGAAACCACCAGAAACAGCTACCCCAACATAGAAGAAACCACCAGAAACAGCTACCCCAACATAGAAGAAACCACCAGAAACAGCTACCCCAACATAGAAGAAACCACCAGAAACAGCTACCCCAACATAGAAGAAACCACCAGAAACAGCTTCCACAGAATAGAAGAAACCACCAGAAACAGCTACCCCAACATAGAAGAAACCAGAAACAGCTACCCCAACATAGAATAAACCACCAGAAACAGCTACCCCAACATAGAAGAAACCACCAGAAACAGCTACCCCAACATAGAAGAAACCACCAGAAACAGCTACCCCAACATAGAAGAAACCAGAAACAGCTACCCCAACATAGAAGAAACCACCAGAAACAGATACCCCAACATAGAAGAAACCAGAAACAGCTACCCCAACACAGAAGAAACCACCAGAAACAGCTACCCCAACATAGAAGAAACCACCAGAAACAGCTACCCCAACATAGAAGAAACCAACAGAAACAGCTACCCCAACATAGAATAAACCACCAGAAACAGCTTCCACAGAATAGAAGAAACCACCAGAAACAGCTACCCCAATGTAGAAGAAACCAGAAACAGCAACCCCAACATAGAAGAAACCAGAAACAGCTACCCCAACATAGAAGAAACCACCAGAAACAGCTAGCCCAACATAGAAGAAACCACCAGAAACAGCTACCCCAACATAGAAGAAACCACCAGAAACAGCTACCCCAACATAGAAGAAACCAGAAACAGCTACCCCAACATAGAAGAAACCACCAGAAACAGCTACCCCAACATAGAAGAAACCACCAGAAACAGCTACCCCAACATAGAAGAAACCACCAGAAACAGCTACCCCAACATAGAAGAAACCAGAAACAGCTACCCCAACATAGAATAAACCACCAGAAACAGCTACCCCAACATAGAAGAAACCACCAGAAACAGCTACCCCAACACAGAAGCCACCACCAGAAACTGCTAGAAACCACCAGAAACAGCTACCCCAACATAGAAGAACCCACCAGAAACAGCTACCCCAACATAGAAGAAACCACCAGAAACAGCTACCCCAACATAGAAGAAACCACCAGAAACAGCTACCCCAACATAGAAGAAACCACCAGAAACAGCTACCCCAACATAGAAGAAACCATCAGAAACAGCTACCCCAACATAGAAGAAACCACCAGAAACATCTACCCCAACATAGAAGAAACCACCAGAAACAGCTACCCCAACATAGAAGAAACCACCAGAAACAGCTTCCACAGAATAGAAGAAACCACCAGAAACAGCTACCCCAACATAGAAGAAACCAGAAACAGCTACCCCAACATAGAATAAACCAGAAACAGCTACCCCAACATAGAAGAAACCACCAGAAACAGCTACCCCAACATAGAAGAAACCACCAGAAACAGCTACCCCAACATAGAAGAAACCAGAAACAGCTACCCCAACATAGAAGAAACCACCAGAAACAGATACCCCAACATAGAAGAAACCAGAAACAGCTACCCCAACACAGAAGAAACCACCAGAAACAGCTACCCCAACATAGAAGAAACCACCAGAAACAGCTACCCCAACATAGAAGAAACCAACAGAAACAGCTACCCCAACATAGAATAAACCACCAGAAACAGCTTCCACAGAATAGAAGAAACCACCAGAAACAGCTACCCCAATGTAGAAGAAACCAGAAACAGCAACCCCAACATAGAAGAAACCAGAAACAGCTACCCCAACATAGAAGAAACCACCAGAAACAGCTAGCCCAACATAGAAGAAACCACCAGAAACAGCTACCCCAACATAGAAGAAACCAGAAACAGCTACCCCAACATAGAAGAAACCACCAGAAACAGCTACCCCAACATAGAAGAAACCACCAGAAACAGCTACCCCAACATAGAAGAAACCACCAGAAACAGCTACCCCAACATAGAAGAAACCAGAAACAGCTACCCCAACATAGAAGAAACCACCAGAAACAGCTACCCCAACATAGAAGAAACCACCAGAAACAGCTACCCCAACACAGAAGCAACCACCAGAAACTGCTAGAAACCACCAGAAACAGCTACCCCAACATAGAAGAACCCACCAGAAACAGCTACCCCAACATAGAAGAAACGACCAGAAACAGCTACCCCAACATAGAAGAAACCACCAGAAACAGCTACCCCAACATAGAAGAAACCACCAGAAACAGCTACCCCAACATAGAAGAAACCATCAGAAACAGCTACCCCAACATAGAAGAAACGACCGCAAACATCTACCCCAACATAGAAGAAACCACCAGAAACAGCTACCCCAACACAGAAGAAACCACCAGAAACAGCTACCCCAACATAGAAGAAACCACCAGAACCACCTTCCACAGAATAGAAGAAACCACCAGAAACAGCTACACCAACATAGAAGAAACCAGAAACAGCTACCCCAACATAGAAGAAACCACCAGAAACAGCTACCCGAACATAGAAGAAACCACCAGAAACAGCTACCCCAACATAGAAGAAACCACCAGAAACAGCTACCCCAACATAGAAGAAATCACCAGAAACAGCTACCCCAACATAGAAGAAACCACCAGAAACAGCTACCCCAACACAGAAGCAACCACCAGAAACAGCTACCCCAACATAGAAGAAACCACCAGAAACTGCTAGAAACCACCAGAAACAGCTACCCCAACATAGAAGAACCCACCAGAAACAGCTACCCCAACATAGAAGAAACCACCAGAAACAGCTACCCCAACATAGAAGAAACCAGAAACAGCTACCCCAACATAGAAGAAACCAGAAACAGCTACCCCAACATAGAAGAAATCACCAGAAACTGCTACCCCAACATAGAAGAAACCACCAGAAACAGCTACCCCAACACAGAAGAAACCACCAGAAACAGCTACCCCAACATAGAAGAAACCACCAGAAACTGCTAGAAACCACCAGAAACAGCTACCCCAACATAGAAGAAACCAGAAACAGCTACCCTAACATAGAAGAAACCAGAAACAGCTACCCCAACATAGAAGAAACCAGAAACAGCTACCCCAACACAGAAGCAACCACCAGAAACAGCTACCCCAACATAGAAGCAACCACCAGAAACTGCTAGAAACCACCAGAAACAGCTACCCCAACATAGAAGAACCCACCAGAAACAGCTACCCCAACATAGAAGAAACCACCAGAAACAGCTACCCCAACATAGAAGAAACCAGAAACAGCTACCCCAACATAGAAGAAACCACCAGAAACAGCTACCCCAAAATAGAAGAAACCACCAGAAACAGCTACCCCAACATAAAATAAACCACCAGAAACAGCTTCCACAGAATAGAATAAACCACCAGAAACAGCTACCCCAACATAGAAGAAACCACCAGAACCACCTTCCACAGAATAGAAGAAACCACCAGAAACAGCTACCCCAACATAGAAGAAACCAGAAACAGCTACCCCAACATAGAAGAAACCAGAAACAGCTACCCCAACATAGAAGAAATCACCAGAAACAGCTACCCCAACATAGAAGAAACCACCAGAAACAGCTACCCCAACACAGAAGAAACCACCAGAAACAGCTACCCCAACATAGAAGAAACCACCAGAAACTGCTAGAAACCACCAGTAACAGCTACCCCAACATAGAAGAACCCACCAGAAACAGCTACCCCAACATAGAAGAAACCACCAGAAACAGCTACCCCAACATAGAAGAAACCACCAGAAACAGCTACCCCAACATAGAAGAAACCACCAGAAACAGCTACTCCAACATAGAAGAAACCACCAGAAACAGCTACCCTAACATAGAAGAAACCACCAGAAACAGCTACCCCAACATAGAAGAAACCACCAGAAACAGCTACCCCAACATAGAAGAAACCAGAAACAGCTACCCCAACATAGAAGAAATCACCAGAAACAGCTACCCCAACATAGAAGAAACCACCAGAAACTGCTAGAAACCACCAGTAACAGCTACCCCAACATAGAAGAACCCACCAGAAACAGCTACCCCAACATAGAAGAAACCACCAGAAACAGCTACCCCAACATAGAAGAAACCACCAGAAACAGCTACCCCAACATAGAAGAAACCACCAGAAACAGCTACTCCAACATAGAAGAAACCACCAGAAACAGCTACCCTAACATAGAAGAAACCACCAGAAACAGCTACCCCAACATAGAAGAAACCACCAGAAACAGCTACCCCAACATAGAAGAAACCAGAAACAGCTACCCCAACATAGAAGAAACCACCAGAAACAGCTACCCCAACATAGAAGAAACCACCAGAAACAGCTACCCCAACATAGAAGAAACCAGAAACAGCTACCCCAACGTAGAAGAAACCAGAAACAGCTACCCCAACATAGAAGAAACCATCAGAAACAGCTACCCCAAATATAGAAGAAACCACCAGAAACAGCTACCCAACATAGAAGAAACCAGAAACAGCTACCCCAACATAGAAGAAACCACCAGAAACAGCTTCCACAGAATAGAATAAACCACCAGAAACAGCTACCCCAACATAGAATAAACCACCAGAAACAGCTACCCCAACATAGAAGAAACCAGAAACAGCTACCCCAACATAGAAGAAACCACCAGAAACAGCTACCCCAAACATAGAAGAAACCAGAAACAGCTACACCAACATAGAAGAAACCAGAAACAGCTACCCCAACATAGAAGAAACCAGAAACAGCTACCCCAACATAGAAGAAACCACCAGAAACAGCTACCCCAACATAGAAGAAACCACCAGAAACAGCTACCCCAACATAGAAGAAACCACCAGAAACAGCTACCCCAACATAGAAGAAACCACCAGAAACAGCTACCCCAACATAGAAGAAACCAGAAACAGCTACCCCAACATAGACAAAACCAGAAACAGCTACCCTAACATAGAAGAAACCACCAGAAACAGCTACCCCAACATAGAAGAAACCACCAGAAACAGCTACCCCAACATAGAAGAAACCAGAAACAGCTACCCCAACATAGAAGAAACCAGAAACAGCTACCCCATCATAGAATAAACCAGAAACAGCTACCCCAACATAGAAGAAACCAGAAACAGCTACCCCAACATAGAAGAAACCAGAAACAGCTACCCCATCATAGAAGAAACCACCAGAAACAGCTACCCCAACATAGAAGAAACCAGAAACAGCTACCCCAACATAGAAGAAACCAGAAACAGCTACCCCATCATAGAATAAACCAGAAACAGCTACCCCAACATAGAATAAACCAGAAACAGCTACCCCAACATAGAATAAACCAGAAACAGCTACCCCAACATAGAAGAAACCAGAAACAACACCAAACAGCTGTCACGTTCTGACCTTAGTTCTTTTATTATGTCTTTGTTTCAGTATGGACCGGGCGTGAGTTGGGTGGGTTGTCTATGTTCTTTTTGTATCATTTGGGATGTTCTGTGTTCAGCCTGGTATGGTTCTCAATTAGAGGCAGCTGTCAATCGTTGTCCCTGATTGAGAATCATACTTAGGTAGCCTGGTTTCACTTTTGAGTTGTGGGTGTTTATTTCCAGTTTAGTGTTTTTTCATTCACCTTATGGGACTGTACGTTTTGTCGTTTGTTGTTTTGTTCAGTGTTCAGTTATTTTATTAAAAATATGAACACTTACCACGCTGCGCTTTGGTCCTCTTCCACCACAGACGATCGTTACAACAGCCTTGTTCTTCACCCCAACAAACAACTCTGTTAATGAACAAACATGACATACAGGGATAAAGGGAAGGAATCCAGGGAGGTAAACCATTAACATGTGTGTACGTTTCATCACAATAAAAACAGCAACCTTGTCCGTCTCTGAACGCAGCCCAGAGTCAACACCACACATTAGCATTTGATTATGCATGTTCATATGTAAATGTATTTGCATACCCACAGAGTGCACAAAACTCTGATACAATTGTTAACTGGGTGATTATAAATGCATGAGGTTTTGTAAACAGCCGATAAATCTCCTGCGTTGCAGCGTACTCTGTGAACTGAGAACAAAACAAAAACAAACACTGAATATTGTTCAAACAATGCAGTGGACATAACTGTCATTCGGGACAGGTACACACACAGAGGATTGAAACAGTCCAGTGTCTCTCGTCCTAAACAACTGAATGTGTTCAATATGTATGCAGGGGTGTTGGAAACTAATCACCTTTTGGCAAGAGTGTATCTTCAATACAAGCCAATCCCCTGCCCTCCCTCCGCTATTGTTTGGATTCTGTTTATTTGAAACTGTCTGTTACACTTTGTGGGAAAATATCAGGACAGGGCCTTGGGTTAAGTCATCCAGGGCTGGGCCTTGGGTTAACTCATCCAGGGCTGGGCCTTGGGTTAACTCATCCAGGGCTGGGCCTTGGGTTAACTCATCCAAGGCTGGGCCTTGGGTTAACTCATCCAGGGCTGGGCCTTGGGTTAACTCATCCAGGGCTGGGCCTTGGGTTAAGTCATCCAGGGCTGGGACTTGGGATAACTTATCCAGAGCTGGGCCTTGGGATAACTTATCCAGAGCTGGGCCTTGGGTTAACTCATCCAGGGCTGGTCCTTGGGTTAAGTCATCCAGGGCTGGGCCTTGGGTTAACTCATCCAGGGCTGAGCCTTGTTTTAACTCATCCAGGGCTGGGCCTTGGGTTAAGTCATCCAGGGCTGGACCTAGGGTTAAGTCATCCAGAGCTGGGCATTGGGTTAAGTCATCCAGGGCTGGGCCTTGGGTTAAGTATTCCAGGGCCGGGCCTTGGGTTAAATCCTCCAGGACTGGGCCTTGGGTTAATTTATCCAGGGCTGGGCCTTGGGTTAACTCATCCAGGGCTGGGCCTTGGGTTAAGTCATCCAGGGCTGGTCCTTGGGTTAACTCATCCAGGGCTGGGCATTGGGTTAAGTCCTCCAGGGCTGGGCCTTGGGTTAACTCATCCAGGGCTGGGCATTGGGTTAAGTCCTCCAGGGCTGGGCCTTGTTTGTCTGTTACACTTTGTGGGAAAATATCAGGACAGGGCCTTTGGTTAAGTAATCCAGGGTTGGGCCTTGGGTTAATTTATCCAGGGCTGGGCCTTGGGTTAAGTCATCCAGGGCTGGAACTTGGGATTACTTATCCAGAGCTGGGCCTTGGGTTAACTCATCCAGGGCTGGGCCTTGGGTTAAGTCATCCAGGGCTGGGCCTTGGGTTAACTCATCCAGGGCTGGGCCTTGGGTTAAGTCATCCAGGGCTGGGCCTTGGGTTAAGTCATCCAGGGCTGGTCCTTGGGTTAACTCATCCAGGGCTGGGCATTGGGTTAAGTCCTCCAGGGCTGGGCCTTGTTTGAACTCATCCAGTCTGACAGATTCTAATTCAACAAGTAGTATTTCTCGCTCTTCAGGCGGTTGAATATTTCCTCCATTTTAGAGGCACTCACACGTTTCAATGTCCAGAAACGTTCTTATAGCTTTCTGCCCACGCATTTACAACAATCATCCCATTGTTGCAGGAGAAGACATTCTGTTACTTTCATTTAAGATTATTCCATCTCATCATGTAAATTACCTAACAGATTAGCGTTGCTCATGCAAGAAAAGGAAGCTATTATGCAGGTCTCTCAATAACATAGCTTACCTCACCTAGGGACCTGAGTCATTTGTTCTAATACTCTTTTTTTTCAATCTCAATGTCTTTTCTAACGAGCACATTAGAGACAAACGCCATTCTGCTTTCTTAATTAAGGGATACTTTACGTTGAGCTTGAGATTTAAACAGAAGTGGCGACATGCAGTAATACAATCACTTGGAGCCTCACAAGGATACTAAGTCACAGTGCCAGGGATGGGATCATGCATGTAGAAATGGCCAACTTGGCAGACATTGAGATGAATAGGACTACTGGTAGCCTCACAAGGATACTAAGTCCCAGTGCCAGGGATGGGATCATGCATGTAGAAATGGCCAACTTGGCAGACATTCAGATGAATAGGACTGCTGGTAGCCTCACAAGGATACTAAGTCCCAGTGCCAGGGATGGGATCATGCATGTAGAAATGGCCAACTTGGCAGACATTCAGATGAATAGGACTGCTGGTAGCCTCACAAGGATACTAAGTCCCAGTGCCAGGGATGGGATCATGCATGTAGAAATGGCTAACTTGGCAGACATTCAGATGAATAGGACTGCTGGTACTAAAATCTACCAATCTGTAGTTTCTCCAGTAAAAAACTAGCTGTAAATATATTTTACAAACATTTCATCAGGTGAAAATATATTTTACACCACTAGATCCATCTGGATTCACTGTATAGGACTATTTAGCTCATATACCACCTTTCTGTCCCTCCCACCACAGGCATCAGCTAGAGCTCTGCAGTAACAGGCCGTGTACTACATCAGCCTTCCACTACTGTGTGTTCAGCTGTTTCAGTGTACACCACACCAGGGGGTTGTGACGAGGCTCTAGAATGGTTTAAGAATCACATAATCCACATGGACTCCCCGCTGAGAGGCCTCCATCCGTCCTACTGCTCCGTTCCCCCATGACGGATATGCCGGCTAATGTGGTTATTGTGGTTTGGTTATTCTCCTGACGGTCACGTTGTGGCATGATTCAGAATGAAGAATGACTGAACTCTGAGATTTCCCAAGAGGTGATTGTGGCATGACGTCCATCTCATATTAAACAAAGAAACGGTTTGAGCCGATATCTATTGGATCATATTCCTTTCAGTAATCACACGTCTGCCTTCCTTCTGCCAGGTATCTGTTAAGGTATCTGCCAGCTATTTTTCAGTTTCTAGATGTGTGATGATGATATTTGTCACTGTGGTATGGTCCATGGCAACATTTTGAAACCAATTTCTTCACTGTTACAGGCATATGGGACTTCCATTAAATGCGTATGGTTGTATTTTAGAAATTGTATTTTCAGAAACAGACATTGACCATCCAGACAGCTGAGCTTAAAAAAACATGTTTCTACACTGAGGAATGTATCATTGTATCGTTGTGTTGCATTGTGGTACGTTGTATTGCTGTGCTGTGCTGTGTTGAGTTGCATTGTGGTACGTCATACTGCTGTGCTGTGCTGTGTTGAGTTGCATTGTGGTACGTCGTACTGCTGTGCTGTGCTGTGTTGAGTTGCATTGTGGTACGTTGTATTGCTGTGCTGTGCTGTGTTGAGTTGCATTGTGGTACGTCATACTGCTGTGCAGTGCTGTGTTGAGTTGCATTGTGGTACGTCATACTGCTGTGCTGTGCTGTGCTGTGTTGAGTTGCATTGTTTTATTTTAAAGGCTTGTGTGGGCCCCAGTGACAGGTTGCACATTGATAATCCAACTCTCATTCCCACCTTTCAGAAATAAGTCTGTTCTCCCTGTGCCAGGGGATGGGGATGTAGGAGGGGATTTATCAGACAAATAAAACACTGAACCTCTGGAGAAATAAACGTGAAATTGATCCAAATAAATC